>NW_015648030.1:0-489 GCF_001515625.1 Sinocyclocheilus rhinocerous
TAACTTGCGCTCTGCCGGATGCGCTTTTATACTTCCTGGTGCTTATGTCACCCCGCTCGTGACGTCTTGCTGCTCCATTGGGCTGATTTTACACGTGCTTCAGAACGCGGTCACGCAGGGGGACTTTCTTGCATTTCCCTGCAACATTTATAAGTGGGATGTTGAGCACTATTAGCCCAGTTCTGTAAGGTCAGTTGCACTCTGTTTTTTTTTTTTTATTCTTCAATTTGAACTTTTTTTCTGAAATGTTTAAATAATTTAAAAAATATCTTCAAAGTCAAGCCAGTGTCTTGAGCCACAGGCTAGGAAAATCCCTGTATGAATGGCCAGTCCATTACAAGGCTCACACACAGATTTTAAGAAGTCATTTATATTGAAATTATCTTCTTTTGATATAGCACAAGGTGAAAATTTTCCGTTTTACTTCTTTTACTGTAATGGCACAGTTTAACCCCATGTGGCTCAATTTACCCCTCACTGGGGGCAAGT
>NW_015648031.1:0-553 GCF_001515625.1 Sinocyclocheilus rhinocerous
TTTTATCCTATCAAAATTTTGATGCATTGAAATTTTATAATTCAACATTTTAAAAAAATTAAATAAAAATTAAAAATACTAGCCTAAGTAAAAACAAGCTTATACTTAAGACAAGTAAACAGACACAAATTACAAAAAAAAATAGACCTACTTGAAACACTTAAAGCACTGAATAAGAAATTATATTGTATAAAATAATTGTACAAATATACTGAACAGTCTTCATTGTATAAATTCAATATACATTCATTCTTATTTATTTTACAAAAGTGATTCGGTCAAGGACAGTGATTGATTTTCTTTCAAATGTTTGATTAACATTATTGACAAATTTTAACAGCAGCTAAATTAGGCTGCTTTAGAGGAATAGCTCACCCAAAAATTAAAGGTCTGTTGTTGTTCTAAACCTGTATGAGTTTCCTTCTGCTGTTGAATGTAAAAGTATATGAAGAGTTCATTTGAAAAAAAACAGATAACTCCATTTTTAACAATTAAAAAAAATAATAATAATTGTGCATTCCAATTATTCTCAATCAAACTGCTGTTGGGTTAT
>NW_015648032.1:0-898 GCF_001515625.1 Sinocyclocheilus rhinocerous
GAAGAAACATTCAGAGTCCAACATGAAGATACTGAGACACAAACAGGTTAGTTTTCACTAAGCTGAACTCACTCATTTGATCCTTATTAAAATGTCCAGCTCTACAAAAACAGAGATAAGAGAAAAAAAAATGCAGAAGTAGCCTAAACAAAGGAGTTATTTTGTGTAACATTTAACTCAACCCCTCAAACACCTTACTTTTCTATCACTTAATTATGCAACAATATTGCATAATGTGAAATGTGAGTGAATACATTCTAACATACTTGAACATAAATACACAAGTTTTAAAAAGTGACGTAAATCCAACATAACTTTGTATTTATGTTAATTATATTACTTTGCATTTAAGTAACATTTAATTACATGCAATAAAATGTTCCAATCCAATGCCTTTTAGTTGAATCAGGGTCTGTATGTATAAAACTTCTCAGAAATGCCCTTAAGAATAGTCTTAAGCTTTGACTTAAGTGTCAAAAAATGCTTAGTTACAAGTAGAACTTTTCTAAGAAGTTGATCATGGACAGAGAGATCTGATGTAGCTTGACCGAAAACTTCCTTAAAGTGGGCGGTGAAGTCTTCCAGTGAGCGGATAATAGGGCTGTTGGAATTCCAGATAGATTCTGCCCAACGCAAAGGCAAGCAACAGGTGAGCAGAGATCTAATATTGTCAGTAGATCCGTTTCCTTACCAAGACCGTCGAAGGGGATTCTCTGGAGGAAGATGATGAAGAGGGAATAATCGCTCAGGTAAGTCTGGGAGCAGGTGAGGGAGTCAGGTAAGGAGCTCGGGTAAGTCTGGTAGCAGATGAGGGAGTCAGGTAAGGAGTTGTGTTGAGACTAGACCAGACAACGTGAATGAGAATCTGAGGTGAATAAGTACTGGTCTTGATGAGGTG
>NW_015648033.1:0-542 GCF_001515625.1 Sinocyclocheilus rhinocerous
AAACACACAGCGTCACACACAGCGGGCTAGAGTGAGCGGAGGCCGACGGGCTTGCGGCCACCACATGTGACAACCCCGGGCTGGACTCCACTTCGTCCACGGTGAAAGCCGATCCGGCGATCCACAGCCTGAAGTTGATGTATTTCCTCAGCGACCAGCACGGATCAGCTCTAGGCATGACGAAGTGGATATCGTCCTCTTTTGGGAGGCCAAACCAAAGTGGTTTCGCTTCCTCTTTTGGAAGGCCAAACCAAAGTAGTTTCGCTTTCACAACGAAACACACAGCATCTCCACAACATGACGGCAGCAACAATACTACAGCGAGAATAAAAGTTACGCCTTCTTTCTTTGCGTGAACATTTGGGCGCATTACTTTATTTTCATGATTAAATTTAGAAATGTAATGATGGAAAAGCAAAAATTCTTATTCTCATTACTGTAATGCAAAAAAAGTTAAGTATTTATACATCATGATTTTATTTGTCAAACTGCCTTTTTTATATTGAAATAAAATATATACATGTTAAAAAATATATATACAA
>NW_015648034.1:0-2540 GCF_001515625.1 Sinocyclocheilus rhinocerous
AATTGATAACTAAAATAGACTGTGATAACTAATCATTATTTTTGCTCAAATCGTTGTTTTATTTGTGAACATAGACGTTTGGGGAAGGCTTTAAGACCAAGCGGAATTCTCTGCCGGCTGCTCCCGCTTCACAGCGAGCGGGACTCGCGCTAACCGCACCCTTCACCATCCGCTTTTTTATTTGACAAAATCAGTTTGGGCGAATGCAAACAACTTATTGATCATGAGCCCAACATCCACACCAGCAAGGCAGGAAAACATTTAATCTACCTGAGGGAAGACGTCTTTCATTGTAAGTTAATGCTGGTAAATAGAGAGGGGAAAAAATGCATTACAAAATAAATAAATACTTCTTGCGTAGGCTATTCTTAAACTTGGACCTCAATATTGAAGTAAAAATCCAAGCACCAGAAGCGGCCCACACTCTCTTTTAAGGTTTCTTTAATTGAAAAATATGCATTTTCATTCATTCAAAGGCTATAGTTGCAGTAATATTTCAGAGAAGTGCCATTGTTTAAAAAAAAAATGCTTGATTGACTTACGTTTCAATGCCATTTGTAATTTCACAGTATTTTCACCTCCTCAATTACACGTGTGAAGTCACAATTCTATAATGGTACAATTTACTCAGGCCGATGACATTTTTTGTATGACATTTAAAATTCTTTTTAGAATAATTGTACATAAATAGGTTAAGGAAAACAATTGATTATTTCTGAGAACTTTTTAACTGCAGGCAGAGTTAGGCCTACATTATGGTACAGTAGGCTAGCCTACAAATATTTGGAGCGTCCCTTATTCTGTCCCTTCTTTTCTACAAGAATAAACACAATTTTTTTAAATAAGATGAAGAATCACAATTGTCCCTTATTTTCAATTTCTTATGTTAATTGGTAATGATGACGTAATTATCTTTTGACTCCCCTGACAGTCAAAAGATAATTACTTGCTCAAAAAAAAAAAAGAAGCCATTGTTGGAGATATGCGAGCAAAAAATAATAGATAAAAATTGTATAATAGAAAGCGCAAAGGCGGCACTGAAAAGGCCAGTAAAAAAAACAAAAACAAAGTGGGCCGGTCTAAGGCATGAAACTCCAGGGCTGAAAATGAGTCCCACTCCGGCCCTGTGTATATATATATATATATATATATATCGGCCACTGATAAAACCCACACTTGCCAAATCTAGACAACTACATCACACAGTTTGTACTTTATAAATAGTTTACAAATCCTCACTTTTTTGTAAAATTAGTAAAATATTCATACTGTAAACTGTAATTAGATTATCTCTGAACTGTTTGTAATATGTATTCATGTGTTGCTTTTTATCTTGTAGAAACTGTTTTTGGAGAATCTACGGAAAGCCCTGACTGGTCACAGTGGAAGCAAACAGCTGACCGAAAGTGCAGCAATTGCCTGCGTTAAACTCTGCAAAGCGTCCACGTACATCAGCTGGGAGGATCACTCCGTTATCTTCCTGCTAGTGCAGTCCATCGTCATGGATCTGAAGGTATGGACAAATATGGCTCTCAGGTAGAATTTGGACCGTTTTATTTTAGTTTTTGGCTGCTTTGTGTTGTTGAGAGTAGCAGAGAATGCTTAAGGAGTAAGAAGGGGAATGGAGGTGGACAATGTTGCAGACAGGACTCAAATCTGCATCGCCCAGGAACGAACACTTAAAGAAACCCAAACCTGGCGACTCGCAGTGGCTCAGATGCATCTGAATGTTTCGTGTTGATGCTGTCCTTTTCATTGACGGTTGTCTCTTTGTCTCCAGGGGTTGCTGTTTAACCCAGCTAAACCATTTTCCAGAGGCGCAGGGAGCCAGAGTGCAGACTTGGACTTAATGATCGACTGTTTTGTCTCCTGTTTCAGAATCAACCCGCATAACAATCAGCAATTTAAGGTGTGTGGACAAGTCAAGTCAAGCTTATTTCTATAGCTCTTTGAACTATACAAATTCTTTCAAAGCAGCTTTACAGAAAATCATGATGTTAATGTAATAATTTCTTAATACCTTTATGTGTCTTTATAGTCACATTTTGAAGATTAGAGCTGGCTGATAATATAGTTTGCATTTTGCGTTACAAGTGTAATATAATAAACAACAAGTGCAAATATAATAATGTATGAGCATAAAGTTGGTCATACTTAAATATTCAACTTTATATAAAGAGCTGGGTAATAATATAGTTACATTTTGTAACAAAATAAAAAATCATGCAGTTGATATTTGCTGTAGTGTATAGTACTGTGTATATCTCTTTACGTGAGTGTACGGTATGTATGCAAATGAAGTTGGATACAGTATATATCCAAACATATGTATAGAGCTCTGCGTTTTACCAAGGTATAAACAATCACGCAGCAGAGATTTGCTCTATAGTATATACTGTTTTATGTGAGTGTACTGTATATATCAATGAAGCAGTTGAGATTTGCTATATACAGGGGTGTATTGTATGTATTCAGGGAAAGTTGGATATGTTTATAGTTGTATTTATATTTAAATACAAATACATTTAAATTTATATTTA
>NW_015648035.1:0-115 GCF_001515625.1 Sinocyclocheilus rhinocerous
TTATCTTATTTACACGACGGCATGTCATTTCGGTCTCTACGTTATCACTCACTGTATCACGCACAGCCGATGCGAGCGCACACACACACACACACACACACACACAAGTGAGCAC
>NW_015648035.1:424-547 GCF_001515625.1 Sinocyclocheilus rhinocerous
CATATCATATACACACAGAAATGTAAAGGTATTCACGGCAACCCGTCAAAATAAAAATTCGGTTTAACTTGAAGGTACTGGCAGAAATATATTACTATTGTTCAGTAGAATGTACGTAACAGG
>NW_015648036.1:0-252 GCF_001515625.1 Sinocyclocheilus rhinocerous
CTATCTGTCTGTCTGTCTGTCTGTCTGTCTGTCTGTCTATATATAGTCTATCTATCTATCTATCTATCTATCTGTCTATATATCTATCAATCATCTGTTTGTCTGTCTGTCTGTCTATCTATCTATCATCTGTCTGTCTGTCTATCTATCTATCTATCTATCTATCTATCGTCTGTCTATTTATCTATCTATCTGTCTGTCTATCTGTCTGTCTGTCTGTCTGTCTGTATGTCTGTCTATCTATCTATCTAT
>NW_015648036.1:877-970 GCF_001515625.1 Sinocyclocheilus rhinocerous
ACCTGTCTGTCTATCTATCTATCATCTTATACATGTATCTGGCTCAAGTGTTCATGCAAGGTAACATACTTTTATTTCTTAATTTTTTTTAAG
>NW_015648037.1:0-300 GCF_001515625.1 Sinocyclocheilus rhinocerous
TTATTATTATTTATTTTTTTCAAACTTAAGGTTAGAATTTTGAACGAAAAACCAAAATTATAAAGAG
This sequence comes from Sinocyclocheilus rhinocerous, assembly GCF_001515625.1. Classification (NCBI taxonomy): domain Eukaryota; kingdom Metazoa; phylum Chordata; class Actinopteri; order Cypriniformes; family Cyprinidae; genus Sinocyclocheilus; species Sinocyclocheilus rhinocerous. The sequence goes on from NW_015648037.1 coordinate 68, forward strand.
GGCAAATAATTGTGGAGGACTCTGTACAGTATTTAAACGATTTTGTCTATGCTTTTTTTCAGAAATGCATGTTATTTTGCAAGGGGTAGTTGCATGGACTATCAGTGGAGCGACAGAAAACTCTGAGAGTTCATTTTAAAGATCTTCATTTGTGTTCTGAAGATGAACGAAAGACTTGCGGGTTTGGAACGACATGAGGGTGAGTAATTGATGACAGATTTGGGTGAACCAAC
>NW_015648037.1:316-874 GCF_001515625.1 Sinocyclocheilus rhinocerous
GGGTGAACCAACCTTTTAACTTCTTTTACCCAGAGTGTTCAAAGACATTGAGTATGTTTACATGGACAACAATAATCCGATTTTAACACGATTAAGACAATACTCTGATTGAGAATCTACCATGTAAACAGAGATTTTTGATTAACTTAATTCAATTTATGTCTACTTCAAATATGACTTAAGCCGGATTAAGACATGTGGAGTATTCCTCTTTTAGTTGCATTACTGAAGTGCAGTATAGATATGTAATCACATTATTACCGTCGTGTAGGACTTTTCGCCGTATTTTACGACAGGACACACACACAGTGGTCAACCGTTTGACGGCAAATAAAAGAGCTTCAACACCGCCATCGTCTGTATGCACATACAAATAATTTACTGCAACTGAAGCTTTCATAAAATTAAAAATGAAACTTGTACATGACATCATCACGAAGACGAACTATGTTTATATGTGAAATTCTGGAGGGGACGTCGGATGGCATTGCGTGAGGACGTAATGACGTGTGTCATTAATCGAACTATGAACTAGCCTTTAACATGTAAAACGGGAAC
>NW_015648038.1:0-187 GCF_001515625.1 Sinocyclocheilus rhinocerous
AATGGAAACTGTAAGAATTTCTGTGATGGTTTCTATTGTTTTTTTTCAGCAGAGTAATGCTACCCATACTGTGCTGCACATTATTGGCAATATTGAGCTGAAGCTTGACTTTGCAAATTTAAAATCGCAAATCAAATCGCAATCGCAATATCTGTCAAAAAAAATCGCAATTTGATATTTTCCCCCA
>NW_015648038.1:298-529 GCF_001515625.1 Sinocyclocheilus rhinocerous
GAGTGGTTGAACTAGGTATTGCAGTCCAAATTCAAAATATTGGAGAGGGTTTTCACCCGGCCCCTCCTCCTCAGACTTTACGCACACGCAGGTTGCCAGATTGGTAACACCAACAGGAACGAGCGCACTTCATGATGAATTAAATGAAATGCGCTGTGTTTTCCGCCAACTGGCAACCCGGGGTCTCGAAATACAATTGGGTAAACTGGCAGTGGGTGGGTTTCACAAACC
>NW_015648039.1:0-1238 GCF_001515625.1 Sinocyclocheilus rhinocerous
AAGTTAGCCAAGCTAGCGTTTGAACAGCTGAAGAAGGAAAACATTATGTTCTCTGAGAAGGATCTGAAAGAATGTGGTATTAATGTGAGTAAAGACACTGAGTTCACAGGAATGATCGCTGAGATCTTTAAGAAGGAAGATGGACTTTATAAGACAAAGGTCTTCTGCTTTGTGCATCTGAGTGTTCAAGAGTTTCTCGCTGCAGTGCATGTGTTCATCTGCTACCTGAACAAGAACATGCAGGAGCTTCAGTTTTTCTTTGAAGATTCACAAAATACAGCCAGACAAAAGCTTCAGTTCTTCTTTAGAAATGTCAAAGGCTGTTGATAAAGCCAGGTGGAGTGAGAGAGGACATCTGGACCTGTTCCTGCGGTTTCTGATGGGCATTTCACTGGAATCCAGTCAGAACCTGCTCCAAGGTCTGATCACACACACTGAAGACACCACAGAGAGCCTCAGACAAGCTACTGAATACATTAAACAAGCACAAAATAAGTATGGTATCTCAGATGAAGCCTTAGTCAATCTTTTTTACTGCTTACTTGAGCTCAAGGATCATTCATTATATGAGGAAATCCAGAGTTACCTCCGTTCAGATGCACATCCAGGAAGAGACCTCTCATCTTCAATGTGCACAGTGTTGACCTACATACTGCTGATGTCAGAGAAGGTGCTGGATGAGTTCAGTCCAAAGAGGTTCACGTCAAAACAAGCAGACCACAAGAGACTCGTTCCAGCTGTGAGATGCTGCAGAAAAGCCTTGTGAGTAATTTCACTGACTGTGGTTTAATTAAATGTTTTGTTCTACATCACTAAACAATTAAATGTCAAAATACTATGTGAAATATTTTCCTTTCTGGATTATGAAGGGTATAATAAATTATTGCAGAATCACTGAACATCAGAAAATAATCTGGTTAAACATTCTGTTTTGTCAGATTTGATGGCTGTGGTCTTGATGAAGCATGCTGTGAAACTGTGTCTTCTGCTCTACAATCATCAAACTCTCATCTGACAGAGCTGGACCTGAGTAACAATCACCTGCAGGATTCAGGAGTGAAGCTGCTCTCTGATGGACTGAAGAGTTCACACTGTCGACTGAACATAGTGAAGCTGCTCTCTGATGGACTGAAGAGTTCACACTGTCGACTAAACATACTGAGGTTTGACTTTCACTTTCACTGAATCACTAGGTTCACATATGTGGATGAATAGGTGTTTCATAACTATAGCTAGCA
>NW_015648040.1:0-799 GCF_001515625.1 Sinocyclocheilus rhinocerous
GACAGTGATTAACATTATTCTTTTGTCTCTATACAAAGAGACATTGTGTATCTGTGTAACAATGTGGCCAATTACATTTGCTTTAAGCACCCAGTTTGTGCTTGTCTATATTTAATTTCAACGGCAGATCATCAAAAAACCGCCAAATTATATTCAAAACGTCAAAACATCTGTAAAACAACACATTAAACAAAAACAAGGGTTACTAACATAGACATTTGAATTCATATGATTTAACACTATTTGTTTAAAGTTGTTTTGTGTTTGATGAGAAATAAAACTGAAAAGATGTTTTGTGGTGTATTCATTAGGCTAGTCTATAAACCGTGGCAGGCAGTGATTAACATTATTCTTTTGTCTCTATACAAAGAGATTTGCATAGATGGGCGAACATAATCACCTGATTTTGTAAATGTGGCCAATTACATTTGCTTTAAGCACCCAGTTTGCGCTTGTCTATAATTTAAATTAATAGCTTACATTTGCAAAAAAAATTGCCTGCAATAGCAGAAATAAGCCTTTTTAATGAAAGTAAAGGTCCATGTTTAATGAAATTGTCAATGAAATGAAAATGTTAAATGAAATTAGAAAAATGTTTAAGAGATTGTTTATTTTATATATTGTATTTTAATGTCTCAAAAAAGGTTTACAGGTATTTTACATTATTACTTTGTACTGTGGGTTTGATGAAGAGTAAACAAACATTTTCATGTGTCCTCCAATTTGACCCACAACCTGATCAGTTTGTACATGAGAAACTCATTCATTCATCAACTCCACGTCACTTTCACTTTCAGAT
>NW_015648040.1:1291-1809 GCF_001515625.1 Sinocyclocheilus rhinocerous
TAGATAGATGTGGATGCTTAAATGTGTCAATTAGCATATGAGTCAAAGACAAAAAAGTGTTTATATAGCAATAAATAAATCAAAAATAAATATCAGGCTTATTTAGAACAAAAATCATTTGATGACATATTTAAATAATATATTTAAGGATTATATATAGTGTAGCCCCAAAACAATTCATTAAATGATATTTTAAATCTTTATATTTTGCCACTATCCCTCACATTACTAGGTTTTACCCAATTGTTAGCAATACATTTTCAAATGTAATAGAATATAGTCACTTTTCTTTTACATATTTTAATAAGTACAGGTCAGAATAACTATATTGTTTCATTTTTACATAAATATATCTGTTACGCTGAATGATGATGAAACATTATTTCACCTATATTTTGACATTTTGTTTTTACAAAAATTATTTGAAAAATATAGACACTTGCATTTAATTGATTTTCTATGTATATAAAATAACTTTTGTAAATTTAATTTGATGCAGACACTAAAATTTGACATCT
>NW_015648041.1:0-2788 GCF_001515625.1 Sinocyclocheilus rhinocerous
TGGCTAAGCCCCGCAGCCACCATCTGATTGGACCACGACCTGTGGGATGGACCAAAAGTCAGCCTGCTTAAAAATGGACACCAAGCTCTTACGCTCGCTCGCTTTTCTCGCTCAAGACCTCTGGCTTTCCTTTTGGTAACAGCGCTACGAGCGCTTCCCTGCCGTAACACCGCATCGCGGGACTCCAGAACTCAAACACTTCATTTGAAGCTTCGTAACTCTGCAGAACGCAAAGTCTTGCAAACGCAGACTCTCTCTCTCCAGAACTCAAACACTTCAGTTGAAGCTTTGTAACTCTGCAGAATGCAAAGTCTTGCTCAAGCTTCTTCCGTAACCTGGCAAGCAACCAACCCACCGAGGGCTTTCCCAAAAGGACATCATTCAAACGTCATTCCGACGTCACCGCAACAGGCAATCAGCGAAGAAATTTCCCTCCAGCAGCCATGAGGAACAACTCCGCTTTTCAGCTGTCAACCAAGCAGAACGCAAGTAAACAAACAAAATCTTATCTCTGCTGAACTGGTGAACGAGCTAATTTAAGCAGTAACATAAGCTAAAACTGGTGAACGAGCTACTTTAAGCAGTAAACATAAGCTAAGATTCTCTGCTTTGTGAGTTCTCTCAGGTGAATTTAAATCACTCGTGAAAACGAGTTAGAACTTTGAAACTTCATGCAACCCCGTCAACTCTCATTCTAAAGAAACTGTATGTTTGTGTGTATGTGTGTTTTAGCGTAGTTTAAATGTAATCTAGAGTAGCCAATAAAATTCATGTTTCATTTATAAAGGATCATTGTTTGGTGTCATATAATTTTAAGGTTAAACCCTTTGCCAAAGATTATGTTACCTCTCTAAGAGCTTACAAATTATCATAATCGTATTGACCTGTGGCCAGGGGAAAATACATATTCAATTTGTTAAAATATACTGAGGTCACGGCTCGCTGGACGACCCTTGATTTAAAGTGTAAAATAACAAATTTGAAATCAGTTACATATTCAATTTGTTAAAATATACTGAGGTCACGGCTCGCTGGACGACCCTTGATTTAAAGTGCAAAATAACAAATTTGAAATCAGTTTTAATCAGGTGGACCTCGAATTTTCCGATCCGAGTCCTTTTAAAACCTGAATGAATTAATAATAATTAATTCCCTTATAGAATTAACGACTTAAATTTGTGCTAAGTCACTACATAATATACGCAGTCTTAGAGAAATATCAATGGATTCACCATCACAGTTTTTCGGTCTGTGCTCCAGTAGCTGAGCCAAACCTGTTTATACGGACCCAATGGTCATTTCAGGAAACATCTTGCTGTAGGGCCTCTGTGAACAGACACAAATGAACGATTGAATCTCCGCATTCCACCGGGAAAACTAAGGTCTCCTCCCAACCATGTGAGAGTCGTAAAACTGAACCATGGTCAGCCCAGGCGCCAATTGTCTCAAATAAGTTCCTGTCCCGCTCAGCTTATCTTTACAAGAAACACAAGCAGAGAGTGATTTACAAACCACCTCCTGGGTCGGCAAGCACTAAGACAGCAATAACTGACCCCTGCATCTGGATTCATTTAAGCAACAGAACGTCAGTGTTTTCTCATGACTGACTTCAGCATAAATAAACTATCTAATAAACAACAGAACAAAGAACCTGGTATCTGGAAATGTTCCAGCGACAGACACTCCTGGACCCCATGACCGTTTAACGCATAAATTGATAATCCGATAAACAGAAAGCGACAGATTAATAGCTCCATGTCCGAGCGAGAAGAATGGCAGATCTACACCCGTGACATTGTCATGACCTCAGGACATCTCCCCTTTTCTCCCTGCATTCCAAAAGGTTTAGACAAAGGGAGATACAACTTACAACAGACAATTTCAAAAGACAATCATTTAAGTAAAAAAAGGGCAACTATATCCACAAATAATATGTTTGTTGTCTTATATACGCTGTTTGTGTTTATTGTAATCTATGACGTTTAGTCAATGTTTTATAACCCCTTTTAGTAGATAAAAGTATTAATGTGTATGCAAAATACCCGATATTTGAGTTTGAATGAAAGCTTGCTTTATTCGCTGAACATTGGTGTGAATGAAAAATTGGTATCCGGCATCATTTTCTGGTGATAATATTGTTTATAAGAAGTTATTAAAACTTGCAGAAATACTCCCCACGGGAAACGTGACCCATGCCTGATCAGGGAACAGTGCGGGGCGTGGCTAAGCCTTGCAAGTAATGTCTAATTGGAACAATGATTATGCAGCGGATCAAAAACCCAATGCAAAACAGATTCGGTGCTCTTTCGCCGCTTGCTCTCCCGACCGAGGTCTTTTCGCCTTTTCGCCTTTGTGTTAATCGCGCTCCAACTTGCGCTCACAAGCTGCACCATCAAGCGATCGGTCATCCAGAACTCAAACACTCCATTGAAGCTTCGTGAATGCCAGAGATCTTCGAAAGCCTAAAGTCTTGCAAACTTAGACTCTCTCAGAAGACAAAAGCCTAAAGTCTTGCAAACTAAGACTCTTTCAGAAGAACTGCCAGAGCCTCTGTCACCAGGAAACCCCATTCATCAGGAAGGCATGCCCAGAAACTACGTCATCCAGACGCCAGATCAGCAACCAATCAAATACGCTGGGATTCCCTCAAGCAGCCAAGAAGCTCAATTCAGCTGTCAGCAAAAGCAAGTAACAGGCAAAATCTTTTCATCTCTTGCTGAACTGGTGAATTGAGTTTAAGCAGTAAACGTAAGATAAATCTCTGCTTTGTGATTCTCTCAGGTTGCAA
>NW_015648041.1:2930-3075 GCF_001515625.1 Sinocyclocheilus rhinocerous
CCCAGATCACGTTACCTAGCTCGTAGCTTATAACTTATCAAAAGCATGTATTAACCTGTGGCCACTGTGGCCAGAAATATTCAAATTGTTAAGATACACGGATGTTAACGTCTCGCTGGACGAGCAGTTGATAAAGTTGATAAAG
>NW_015648041.1:4525-4718 GCF_001515625.1 Sinocyclocheilus rhinocerous
CCATATTGCAACAATATATATTTGCTGGTTCAATTGTAATTGCTCTGATAATCTTAAAGACAAACATCATTAAGATTATAATCCTTAACAGCGCCACCATCCTGTCATTTTTCCTAACATTGGGAGCAAAACTCTCTCCTTCTTCTTGTTCTCTCTCTCAGCTGTTTTCTTCTGAGTTGACTACTGCGGTTGT
>NW_015648042.1:0-474 GCF_001515625.1 Sinocyclocheilus rhinocerous
GAGCCAGAAAGATCCTTGTCCTTTTTGTTTGATCTTATTAGAGAGCTTGGTGCCCTTTCTGGATACACCGTTAACTGGCAGAAAAGTGAATTTATGCCATTATATGATAATATAGGTTCAGGTTTTATTAATAGTCTCCCTTTTAAAACTGTAAGCGAATTAAAATATCTTGGTATCACTGTCCCTAGACATTATAAAAGCGTGTACGAAACAAACTACAAGGTCATGATAGATAAACTGAAGAAAAATATAGAGACTTGGCGAGTACTCCCTTTAACAATGATTGGTCGTGTTAACGCAATCAAAATGGTTACTTTACCTAGATTTCTTTATTTGTTTCAAAACGTTCCTATCTTTTTAACCCAGTCATACTTTAAAACACTTTTATCATTACTTTATCATTATAAAGTAATGATAAAAGTATCATTACTTTAAAACACTTGATACTGTGATCATGCCGTTTATCTGGGGATA
>NW_015648043.1:0-138 GCF_001515625.1 Sinocyclocheilus rhinocerous
ACTCCAAAGAGAAAGGAAAAATTTAAATTGCATCATATGACCCCTCTTGCGTTGAATACTCTGTTCTGATTACGCAAGAGTTGCAACTATGGCAGCTGAGAAGGCCATTCTTTGTGTTCTTTTTGAAGAATTTTCGGA
>NW_015648043.1:411-556 GCF_001515625.1 Sinocyclocheilus rhinocerous
TTATTATTTTTATTGTGAGTATTAGGCTTATCATTATTGCTGATCACTGTTGTTGTGCTGTGATATTGTAATATTTACAATTATATAATCAGAGGGGTATGTTATAGAAAAGTTTATGAAAGTGTCACTCCATAATACAATAGCA
>NW_015648044.1:0-119 GCF_001515625.1 Sinocyclocheilus rhinocerous
TGAAATGCAGAAAGACAGATTTTAATGTGTTAGGAGTTTTATTGTATTAGGAGTTTTATGCTCATGAAGGTATTGTTAGAGCTTCTAAGCAGAGTGAAATGAAATGTTCTTTGCAATGC
>NW_015648044.1:433-628 GCF_001515625.1 Sinocyclocheilus rhinocerous
GATTTTAATGTGTTAGGAGTTTTATGCTCATGAAGTTATGTTAGAGCTTCTAAGCAAAGTGAAATGACATGTTTTTTGCAATGCAAAAACCCAGATTTTAAACTGTTAGGACTTTAATGCTCATGAAGGTATCTTAGAGCTTCTAAGCAGAAGATGCTTAGTTTAGAGTTTCTGTGATCAGTAACACTATGTTAG
>NW_015648045.1:0-3679 GCF_001515625.1 Sinocyclocheilus rhinocerous
CCCACCTCTCTGACCTCTCTTTTGGTGCCCATGCCCTCCTCTCTGACCTCTCTTTTGGTGCCCATGCCCACCTCTCTGACCTCTCTGACAGATCCCTTGGCCACAAGCTCTTCCTAATCCTTGCTGTCTATACTGCTCCATGTTGAAAGAAATTTCCAGTGTTCACACCCCCACTTTTATATATAGTGACCAATTGTGATTACCACTATGTGAAATCAATTAGCAATAATGAGTATTCATCATGTGTGGTTACTTTTAATTTAGATGTTTGTACAAACACACATTTTATTTGTGTAGTTCTCGAAATCCATATACTGCATGTGCATAGCTAACAAACCAATTTAAAATGTATAGGTTTACCAAACGGTTCAGTGATTAACCATTAAGAGCAGTTGGATTAAGTGTTGGTCAAATGTATTTACTCAAATCAGAAGAGAAGGATATCAAAAGAATTGTGAGCATTGCATTGTGAAAGACAAGTACTTCATATGAAAGGTATTTCTTTGATGACACACTGATTAGGTGTGGTGAAAAAGTTAATGTGTAATTTTGTGTCTTGTACTTAGTCAATTGAACATGTGATTACATGTTTGAAAAAACAGCCTTTTTGATGATCTGCTTTGAGTTTTGTACTAACAGTTGTGAGGTTTTACCACATACTTGTGAAATTAGTACCAAAGCGATCAACAAAAACTGTATCAAAAGGTGTGATGAAGGTATGGCATGGCCATAAGGTTTTGTGCTAGAACAGTTTATTGTCAATGCAGGAAATGTCCTCACTGTGCCATATGACTTAATCTATGTTCTAGCTGAATTTTTAAGATGAAGGGTGAGTTATAGTAATGTGGAGTCTTTGCCATGGTAATGCTTCTATACACAGTATCACTTGGCATAATGTAATGTAAAATGCTGTATTTGATGCCATCTGTCTCCCTTCTTCTGATACATCTCTGATCAATCTCTGATCAGTTCCTCGCCCTTGTGTCCTGCTGTATGTTCACAAATTGCAAAACACACGGTTTTAAAAACGAGGATGTCCTCAAAGGAAGGTTTTAGGTGATTTTGTCAAGTTTTGCTATCAACAAAAACTGTATCAAAAGGTGTGATGAAGGTATGGCATGGCCATAAGGTTTTGTGCTAGAACAGTTTATTGTCAATGCAGGAAATGTCCTCACTGTGCCATATGACTGAATCTATATTCTAGCTGAAATTTTCAGATGAAGGGTGAGTTATAGTAATGTGGAGTCTTTGCCATGGTAATGCTTCTATACACAGTATCACTTGGCATAATGTAATGTAAAATGCTGTATTTGATGCCATCTGTCTCCCTTCTTCTGATACATCTCTGATCAATCTCTGATCAGTTCCTCGCCCTTGTGTCCTGCTGTATGTTCACAAATTGCAAAACACACGGTTTTAAAAACGAGGATGTCCTCAAAGGAAGGTTTTAGGTGATTTTGTCAAGTTTTGCTTACTTCTAGGTACCAATTTGTCCCCAAAATATGGTTACAGTAAGTAGGCACACACACACACTTACAAAATAGTGGTTATCATCTTAAATAAATCACTTTTAGTGTAAAAATAATTCAGTGCATTTGGTTATCCCTAAATTGCAATCACGTTCTAAAGAAATTAAATATCTATTGAATCTATATCTATAGATGCACCAAATGATTCACTGATTAACCATTAAGATGAGTTAGATTAAATAATAGACACATGTATTAAAATGAATGAGAAGACATGCTAATGAAAAGTTTGATAGTAATAGCTTTATGAAAGGCAGTTACTGTGAATGAAACATTTATATAGATGAAACACTTATTTTGTGTAGTGAAAAGGACCTTTTGTGATTGTGTGTATTGTACTAACACAATTGAAAATATGCTGAAATGTTTGAAAAAAGTGCACTTTTGATGATCTGTTGGCAGATCCGCACAGTGCTGCTATCAATCCAGGCATTACTAAGCGCTCCCAACCCTGATGATCCTCTAGCAAACGACGTTGCAGAACAGTGGAAGACTAACGAAGCTCAAGCCATAGAGACAGGTGGGTGCTGGTTAAATGCATTTAAAGGGAAAGTTGATTCTACATTTTTTTTTCTCACTCATGACATTCTTATGGAAGTTTGTTTCTGCCATAGGATGAAAAAAATTAAGATAATTTTGAGTTTGACTCACAGTTCAGCCTTCTTAATTGCTATTCTGAGAAACTATTGAGATATAAACTTGCCATTCTTAAAAAAAAATGTAAACTCAGAAATTGCGAGAAAATCAGAATTGTGAGACAGAAACTCAGAATCTTGTAATTCTCACATTTTTTTCCCTCTGAATTTACATCTTGCAATTATTATTTTTTTCCATAATGGAATAAAAAAGGTAATTGCATCTTCTTATCTCACAATTCTGACTCTTTTTTTCCCCTTGACATTCTGAGATGTATACTTGGAATTCTGAGGAAAAAGTCAGAATTATGAGATTTAAACTTTGAATTGCCAGATACAAACTCAGAATTCAGACTTTTTTTCTCAGAGTTCCAAGTACACATCTCACAATTCTCTCTCTTTCTGTGTGTGTGTGTGTGTGTGTGTGTCTGTGTGTGTACCTGGTATTTATCACGTTACGGGGACCAGATGTCCCCACAAGGATAGTAATACTAATAAATTTTGACCTTGTGGGGACATTTTTGAGGTCCCCATGAGGAAACAAGCTTATAAATCATACATGAGTTTTTTTTGAGAAAGTAAAGATGCACAAAGTTTCCTGTAAGCGGTAGGTTTAGGTGTAGGGCAATAGCACATACAGTTTGTACAGTATAAAAACCATTACGCCTATGGAATGTCCCCATAAAACATGGAAACACAACATGTGTGTGCGCCTACTTACTGTAACCATATTTTGGGGACAAATTCGTACCCAGAAGTAAGAAAAACTTGACAAAATCACCTAAAACCTTCCTTTGAGGACGTCATCACTTGTAAAAACCGTGTGTTTTGCAATTTGTGAACATACAGCAGGACACAAGGGAGAGGAACTGATCAGAGATTGATCAGAGATGTCAGAAGAAGGGAGACAGATGGCATCAAATACAGCATTTTACATTACACTATGCCATGTGATACTGTATATAGAAGCATTACCATGGCGAAGACTCCACATTACTATAACTCACCCTTCATCTTAAAAATTCAGCTAGAATATAGATTCAGTCATATTGCACAGTGAGGACATTTCCTGCATTGACAATAAACTGTTCTAGCACAAAACCTTATGGCCATGTCATACCTTCATCACACCTTTTGATAACACACTGGATAAATACATTTACAAACATTGAGGATTGTATGTGAGATATATAAGTTAGGTAACGTAAGTGTATTTTCTAACATGACAGTTATTGCCTCTATTACTGTAATTATTTCAGCAACAAAGTGTCACAACCGGGACAAAGAGGCAGACAGGCAGGTTAACGTAAATCAGAGAGTTTAATAATAGGAACTTAGGAGAGGCTTCCAATGGAAAATAGTTAAACATAGGGATAAATGGAAGCATAGAACACAGTCTTATCTGGGGTCGACACTCCGGTCCTCCGGCCGAGAACTGAGGAATCCGATGGTTGAAAGGCAGATCGGGAGGCAAGGAACCAGGACAGAGAAGCTTGCAACCTTGAGACCAGCCGA
>NW_015648045.1:3689-12595 GCF_001515625.1 Sinocyclocheilus rhinocerous
GATTAATTCAAATGTTCTCAATACATATCACAATGATCTTGTGTTCTGAAACAATGATTATGTGGAATGAAAATATGTGCAACTACAATGAAATCATGACATCAGGATTTGAAAGAATGACTAGTGGTGTTACAAGTGTGATCAGTTTAAAGTTTTGTACTAAGAGTTTTGAAAATGTACACCTTACTTGTGAAAATAGTACCAAACCAATTTAAAAAAACTGTAATGGATGTAGGCCTATTATAGTCCATGCTGAGTAAGTCAATGGGGAAGCCCAGTCTTTATATTGTATTGCATGTTGGATCTTGCCCACAGGGCACTGGGTTTATAGGGAGGTATGGGTAGAAATTAGAAAACTGATAAGTCATCCTTCAAATGCCTGGTAGATGTGCTGACAGGGTTTGGCATGGCTAGAGGTGCCATTACAGTAAAGGTCAAACATTAGCCCTTTATCTTTCCAGCCTTTCTCTCAGCATCAGTGATTTCATTAAAATAAATAAATACAATATATATATATAATACAAATTTTCAAGGTCCAGCAGTGATGGTGAAAAATCATTACAGTTTTTAAAAGTAAGAAATTATTGATTAAAATAAGAAAATATTGTTCAGAAACTTTTTTTCTGCTTTTTTTATCTATAGACATATAATGGGGTTACTTGGTTACTTGACATGTACAGCATTGTTATTTAAATCCAGTGTTAGGGTTTGTTTTAGGGCCATAGCAACTGTGTCTGTATCTGACAGCAGAGTGAGTGTTAACCTCTGTCCCAAAACTTTGTCAAACATGCCTGTAAGCAGCTGTAATTGTCAGGGTTGGAAACATGAGGGCTGTAGCTCACTGTGAGTCTATTCCTGGAGTTCTGTGGCTTCTCTCATTCTCACCATGCTAAAATAGCCACCCACTTTAACTGTGTAGAGCAATGCCTCACAAGGATAGGTTGGAGAGAATGCAGATATAGCAACCCAGTTGAAAGATGTAAAATGGCAAGAATTTTAAGGTCATCTGAAGGTGTTTGCACCTCAATAAATGAATGGCGTAATTTAAATAAATGACACTTTTTTGTAAGTCCTTTATTTCCACTGAATTATACAAGGAAAAATGAACATTACATTACAGTTCATTAGTCAAGTGCATTATTTAATAGTTCAAGTATTCAAACATTTGTATCTCACATGACACACTAAAGTTAGCAGAGCTGTATTCTACAGCCTATAGATCTAGCTTTAATTTAGCAAACAAAACATAAACTTCTATTTCCTACTAAAATATAAAAAAAACATAATTCAATATGAACATCCATATTAATAAAAAAGTACAAAAGTCAAGTGGAAAAGACATTACAAATGGTGCAATTTGTACAATTTGTACTAATACTGCTTCAAGATTGCACTTCCCTTGTCTCACAGTTATCAAAAGCAGCTAGATTATTGTCCTTATCATGAACCATGAAGGTTTTGTATCTATTGTTGTCTCTTTTTCCCCACTAAGTCCTTTTTCTAGAGTCTATCATTGCTTATTCTTCCTCTTCTTCTTCCTCCTCCTCTTCTTCATCCTCATCCTCATCTCCACCGACTCCAAAGTCCATTTTTGCAAGCATGGCCTCTACGTCTTCCGTGAAGAGCGTGAAGTGGTCCATACGCTCAAAGCCGGGCTCTGGCCTCTGTAGATGGGAGTTCATAGATGCATCTTTGGCTTCTGTGAGCAGCTGCTTGGCAGCAATGAGGAACTCGACCGTATTGCTGTTGTCCATGGTCTGGGAGGCTTTGTCCATCAGCTTGATGCTGGCCTGCAGCTGTTCATTGTACTGCTGGGTTAGTGATCGCACCAGAGCCACCTTCTCATCCTGTTCTTGAGTGATCTGCTCCAGGAGATGGGTCTTGCGGTCTTCTAGGATGGCATAGAGTAGGTCAAACTTTTCCCCCAAAGTCTGCTTCTGCGCTTGGCTGTTTTCTTCCACCGTTTTGCAGGTTTCCTCCACCTGTGTCAACATCGCCTGCAAGCAGCTGTTGCTGGTTCCCAGTAGGTCGATTGAATTTTTAAGTTCAGACTTCTGGGCCTCATAAACACCTTTTAGAGTGGAAACTTCACAGTCCTTGTGCTGACCGAATACTTTGCACATGGAACAAGTAGGTGTCTGGCAGGTTACACAGTAGATGTTAATTTTTTCACCTTCATGTACCCCGCACATAGGCTCTTTTGTTTCTTTGGATTTCAAAGGGGGTTCAAGGTCATTACCTCCTTTCTCCAACTGCTGCTTATAGATGTCGATGATGTTCTCCACCAGAAGGTTCCTCTGCAGACCGTAGACACCATGGCGGTCGAGCACCACCTCAAATCGGCAGGTGGGGCATCGGAAGATGCCCCCAGAGAAGTGGTATGGGTTTTTGGAGTCGTAGAGGTCACTGGCGCAGCTGCGGCACAGATTGTGCTGGCATGGTAGAATGACAACCGGCTTTGTGAACATGTCCAAGCAGATGGGGCAGCTCAGCTGCTTCTCCAGGCTCTCCATGGGACTCGGAGCCCGGACTATTTGACCCGTTTGGATGTCCATTGCTGTCTTTGAGGTAGAGTCCTTATAACCTTCACTGCTTTGCCTTTCAGTTGAGCTTGAGCTTTTCTGGTTGCTTCTGCCTTTACTGCGGTTAATTTGATCTGTCGGGGCAGGACACACTCAGGCTTTATATACCGGCCGGCTGCCTGTGACACTTGATCTGTGAGGCGGCTGGGACAGGATTGCTCCCACCACTTGTTTGTGTGGCTTGATTCTGAGAAACATGCAGCCCTCCAACACAACCCACTAAAGAACAAGTCACATGCCAAACTTAGCAACACTGACCCCCTCACTTTCCAAGCTCTCCATCTGTGGGAGAAATGAGTAGGCGAATCACATAGTCAGGCCAAACAACACCCATGTGATAGCTGTTGGCATGTAGACATCCAGACATCCAGAACTTCCCAGACTGCACAACAACATGGCAGGTCAGTTGCCATATTATGACATTTTGATAGCTACACTTTTATTGTTTCCTACGAGTGTTTGAATCAGCTGTTGTACGGTATGTGAGAAATGCAGAAGGATTTTTAGGACAATTGAGCAAGGGGTGAGTTGTGTAACACATAGTCTGTTTTAGCTTCCATTGTCCCTCACCTGTTTGTAATGATGGCTGCTTGCCATTAACATCCGTCTGTATGGTTCTGGAAGAGAGATCAGATGGTTGGGCGATGAAAGACAGACGTCAGACTTTCCGCCTCATGGAAGCCCCTCATCCCCCCATGACTGGGTGTTTCACAATTTTAGCACAGTGAATTTGTAAACAAACTGTCATGTGGTCGACAGCCATGCCACCCCTCGACAGCGACTTCACGCAATATCACGCTGAAAGTCCTCCTTGAGATAGCACATGGTCACTGTAGAATATGTCTGTTGCATCATCATCTCACTCACATGAGTGCTAAAACAACATGTTGAGACCAGTATGTACTCATCGAAGGTAGGAACAACATTTATCATCAAAGAAAAATACCTGAGAGATGTTTTCAAGCAGCTGTAGTTTATTTATTTCTTTTAGCTATTTTTTGACAAAGCATTTGATAAAAAGTGGTAACAAATATGAACAGTAAATGTAAGTGGTTAATATTATAATTGGTCAACGTATAATTTCAGCTGTATAGTCATGTATATTATATGCTGCTTCACTGCTTGTTAGTATCTAAAAAATCTTTGTCCACCAAATAAACGTCATGTTGTATGATGTTGTACAACCAACATCAGAAAAAAAAATGTTGTTACTATTAACTAAAACTAACATTGTTAAAAATAGTTTTCATTAATTAAAAAAACAAGTTAAAACAAATCATAGATGAAAATTTTAAACGTTGGCAACTTGGCAACGAACTGAAATAAAAAGAGTTGAATTATTACATTTACTAAAACTAAACCTGAAAAAAATCTTAAAACCTCATAAGAAATACTAAATAACAAAAGATATAAAATATACTGAAATTTAAATTAAAATTTTTTAATTTATGTAAAAACTGAAAATATAAAAATAAAAGCTAATTCTAAATAATAATAAATACTATAATAGTATAAGAAAGAAAGAAAGAAAGAAAGAAAATAGGACCCCTGTAGACCCTCATGACTATAAGGTTAGATATTCTCTTAAAATATAAGATAATTGATATTTAATAATTAATGAATCATGATATGGTTGTACCACATGACATTTTTAGAGACATTAAACTGAAACTTTCCTTGAAACTCAAGAAAAATTCAAAACAATATCGAACACTCTTGACCCATCTATTATATATAGGCTGTATATAAATACAGTAGATGCTAGATGTCTAACACTATATAATGATTTTAAAATTCAATCTAGAGGGTGTCAACATTCCTGGACCACAGTCCTGCAGGATTTTGGTAAGACCCTGCTCCAACACACCTGCCTTTCACCTGCTATCTGCCAAAACTAGTTTTCAGGTCATTTTGGACATTTTGCTTAGCTGGTTTAGGTCTGTTTAATTCGTTTTAGAACTAACCTTTGACACCCTTGATCTAGAGCTTCATGTAACCTTTATTGTCACAGACGACAGTTTGTTGGCCCTGACCATGTACATCATCCATGTAAATATAAACAAGCGTGTGAGCCAGCTGCAAACTGACACCTGCAGGAATGCTTATGCAACTCATAGACACGACTCATAAAATTGTGTTTTGCAAGATGTACTTATACCTCTAGTGTTCATGTGGCTTATTAGATGTAACTGTGGGTTGTTTTTGATATGCATGTTTTGGCAGTGGCGCATGTTCCTGGAATGTGAGGTTGAAATTTCAGAGATCAAATCACCATTCATTTTCTTGCCACGGGTAATTCTAAGAAATCTTCAAAGTGACATCTGTGTTAATCCAATTCAGTTAGCACTGTGTGATAACTGTGATAAGATACCCAGAAGCTTTTCCTTTCTAATTAAACAAAAGTTATAAATGCTCTTTCAATTTAATGTCTTGAATGCAGTCTGACCATATAAATAGAAAATCTATGAGTGTGTGTTCTACTTCAAGCACTTTTATGTCCCAGGTGTTTATTTTTTTTATTAAAACTAACAAATTTGATCTCTTCTTTTGGTTATATGAATATCACATTAAAACAATTGTTTATTTTTGCAATTTTGTAAATCCCTTTCCCCTTGTCACAGAGCCATTTCAGTCTTAAAATTTGGCAACCCATTATAAAAATCTTAATTAGTATGTAAAAAAAAATATGATGATATAAATAAGCATAAACCATTTCCATGTTTATTGTGTGAAAATGATTTAAATCTATAATTAAAAATGTCCCACAGTCCAATCAAGCTGTTATTGACAAATTCTTCAAAAATATTCTGTTATTTAATAATTGTGTATATAATATTGTAAAATGAAATTATGAAATTATTCATATGATTCAAATCTAGCATCCCTGCGACTCATGTTAAAATGTAATGTCATTTCCAGGGCATTCATTTAATGACAAATTCAGATGTGGTAGAAATGTTCCAGTGTAGTGGAAATGTTCATGAATTTCAGAAGAAAAAAATAATTGTTTTGAATTATATTTTAATTTCATTTAAATTAATATGCATTTTAAAAACACTGTGTTAAAAAAGGTGAAAATGTAATTAACATGTTAAGTGTTTAGGTCCACATAAGTGCGCTGTATAACCGAAAAGTGTCCACTAGGTGGCACAATATACCAATTTTTTCAACACATCACAGACTGTCTCAAGCTCCCTCTTTAGTTTAGCTGTAGTTAATAGTATTTTTTAGTTTTTGGTTCATTCCACAGCTATGCCATATACTGAATGGGTTTAGGATGTCAGAGATTCCAAAAATAAATGGACATTCATTCCAAAAATAAATGTCTATCTATGAATTTTGTACTATCCTCCTCTGTTCTGTGTATTTGAGTGGGGCAGGCTAAAAGTTGGTTCTTAAATCTATGAAAATGAGTTGTCTCTCCAACAAATGTTTTTCCTACAGCGTATGTGAGTGATCACTGGAGACACATTATTTGTTTTGGGGCAGCAATCAAAGATAACTGATGAATGTACATTTCGTGACTGGAGCCAGTTTGGCCCCTATCAACAGAACCATCTTTGTGTCCCATAAGTCTACAATACGAGTCAATTGTGGGTGTGTGTGTACAAGAGACACAATGATTTGAATGACTTATAGCAAACCAATGCTGATGTGATCACGCTGTAAACAGCGTATGTGAGTGATCACTGGAGACACATTATTTGTTTTGGGGCAGCAATCAAAGATAACTGATGAATGTACATTTCGTGACTGGAGCCAGTTTGGCCCCTATCAACAGAACCATCTTTGTGTCCCATAAGTCTACAATACGAGTCAATTGTGGGTGTGTGTGTACAAGAGACACAATGATTTGAATGACTTATAGCAAACCAATGCTGATGTGATCACGCTGTAAGGCTGTTGTGCAGAATTCCGCACCTTCAGCTACGACATGGCGTGCAGACCAGATTCCTGTTCTTGACCGTGTGTTTAGCTTCCGCCACTCAGAGGATGTCAAATGGCCATAAATACAGCAGTGTGTTTGGTACAATGGCACGGTCAACAACAACGTTGGTAGCGATTATAGTGATATCTTTTCCCACGCTTCAAAAAAAATTGAAATATCCAGTGCACTTATAAAATATAATGTGCAATGACCCATCTCATAACTGGCAAGACATGAAAGATTCCAAAACAACAACCTATTCTAAAGGCGTCTTTCATTTACTATGTGTTGAGTAATTAAGGACAGAATTTTCATTTTTGGGTGAACTATCCCTTTAAGGAAATGGAAAATTTGGCAGTTTTTTTTTTTTCTTTCTTTTTTTAAAAAAGATTGTGTTATTCCCGCAGGTTCTTAAAACTGCTGATCTACTCTTTTTGGCAAGGAGAGGGTTAAGTGTTATCTTACTAAGTTCAGACCAGGTCAGCAAAGGTCAGCTTCCTATTGCTGCTAAGATTTTCTGTCACCTCCTGACAGCTGTTGATTAGTGAACATTTAGCCATGTCAGTTACAATTTAATCTTATAAACCGAAAAAGAAAAAAAAATGTCTGGCACATTTTACTATTTTATATCAAATTCTACATCAAAGTCCTCATAATTGTTCTGAGAAAGCATTACACATGCTTTAAATCACACTATTGTGGTGCCATGTCTCTGTCTGCCTCCATTCTGAAAGTTTTTCAGAGGTAAAAAATAATTAAAGCATAACTTTTTTGTGCTTCTGAGAAAAGACACATGTGTCGGGAGTCACAGAATGGAGGAATGTGTGAGGGAAGATGTCCAGACGAGGACCGTGGTTTTACCCTCTATAAATCTCTGTCTGGATTAATCATTGTTCTTGTGGTTTCCACAACCAAACGGAGCCCATGCAGGCTTCTCTCATCACCTATATACTTAAATCATCCCACTGGAATATAGACTAATGGGAACCTTCTGGGACTATTAGAACTGTTAGGTTTCATCCAGATAAAGTTAAAAGCAAAAGACCCCATGTGGGCCACATAAAAATCTACAGGTGTATGGGTCTCTACTTGTCTTTCAGTGATAAAACTGGGTTTGAAAGAAATCTAGTGCATTTGCAGTTACATTCAGTGAAAGCGTCAATAAAAAAGTGACTTTTTTAAACTTATTTATATAAACTCATTAGAAATCATGAGCTAAATCACTGTTTTTCTATTTACAACCATAGTTTTTTTTACCAATAAAAAATAAAAACAAATCTGCATATAGATTTTGGGGGAAAATATACATATATCTTATACCTTCCTTGCAGTGTACATACTTTAAAGAATATTTGTACATGTGTTATATCTTTCTAGGGTGTTTCACCTTGCCACTGTTACTTTCACAATGGAGATTTGTTAGGCAATAGGCCCTATTATCTCTAAAGCTGTTTTGGAACAATATTTATTGTGAAAAGCACTATATAAATTAATTGAACTGATTTTGAAAATGTTTCTCTGGTTTGTTTTATAGACTAACAGTATTATATCATAATTGGTAGAGAATTATATACCATTAACTTACTACAAAATAATATTTTCCAGATATAATTGTAATAATTTCTTTTGGCTTTAGTACAATGACAATATAAAAGTGAAATATTTAATTTTGCATTTTGAAAATAATTTATATCATCACACTTACTGTTTTTCTCACACAGTATAAATAGGTTTTCATACATGGAAACCTATAGCAGATTTTATATCTTAAGAAAGAGGTTCCTTGCAAGGGGATCCTCATATTTGGGGGTCCCCGGAATCAAAATTCTTTAAAACCATCAAATTACACAGCACCTAATGGTCAAGTCATCATATCAGGACCTTTGATCACTGAGACTTTTTCCATGTTTATTTGTTCAACTGAACGGTTTCTGAACTGAAAAGATTGCCAAGGACAATGAGGCAGGAATTCCCAGTTGAGCCGTGTCTCTATTTAGCTGCATTGCGACCCAATGGAAGTGCGTGAGAAAACGAAGGAGCTGGGTGGTATTGTCCGTTGTCATAATTTTCCTATGTTTGATCACTCACCTCTATTTTAGAAGCCCTCTGCCCATTCTATCACCAGCATTAGGAGTGCTTTGTCTAGATGCTGGCGTCCATACAGATGTGGCCGGTTTCCACATATTCGCCCAACGTGCACCTAAATTAGAGACTTTTTTGAGGTCACGGGTGGAGTGTATAGTGGTTTCAATGAAGTGAAACATTTTTCATTTCTTCAGTCATGACTTTTAAATTCCAAAATAGTCTCCAGAAGGTGATACAAATCCAACTTTACAGCAAATTAAGTTTCTACAATATTTAGTGGTAGCTTATCAGTGGTGACTGTGGTGACTGTC
>NW_015648045.1:12701-71580 GCF_001515625.1 Sinocyclocheilus rhinocerous
ACGGAGCCCATGCAGGCTTCTCTCATCACCTATATACTTAAATCATCCCACTGGAATATAGACTAATGGGAACCTTCTGGGACTATTAGAACTGTTAGGTTTCATCCAGATAAAGTTAAAAGCAAAAGACCCCATGTGGGCCACATAAAAATCTACAGGTGTATGGGTCTCTACTTGTCTTTCAGTGATAAAACTGGGTTTGAAAGAAATCTAGTGCATTTGCAGTTACATTCAGTGAAAGCGTCAATAAAAAAAGTGACTTTTTTAAAACTTATTTATATAAACTCATTAGAAATCATGAGCTAAATCACTGTTTTTCTATTTACAACCATAGTTTTTTTTACCAATAAAAAATAAAAACAAATCTGCATATAGATTTTGGGGGAAAATATACATATATCTTATACCTTCCTTGCAGTGTACATACTTTAAAGAATATTTGTACATGTGTTATATCTTTCTAGGGTGTTTCACCTTGCCACTGTTACTTTCACAATGGAGATTTGTTAGGCAATAGGCCCTATTATCTCTAAAGCTGTTTTGGAACAATATTTATTGTGAAAAGCACTATATAAATTAATTGAACTGATTTTGAAAATGTTTCTCTGGTTTGTTTTATAGACTAACAGTATTATATCATAATTGGTAGAGAATTATATACCATTAACTTACTACAAAATAATATTTTCCAGATATAATTGTAATAATTTCTTTTGGCTTTAGTACAATGACAATATAAAAGTGAAATATTTAATTTTGCATTTTGAAAATAATTTATATCATCACACTTACTGTTTTTCTCACACAGTATAAATAGGTTTTCATACATGGAAACCTATAGCAGATTTTATATCTTAAGAAAGAGGTTCCTTGCAAGGGGATCCTCATATTTGGGGGTCCCCGGAATCAAAATTCTTTAAAACCATCAAATTACACAGCACCTAATGGTCAAGTCATCATATCAGGACCTTTGATCACTGAGACTTTTTCCATGTTTATTTGTTCAACTGAAGGGTTTCTGAACTGAAAAGATTGCCAAGGACAATGAGGCAGGAATTCCCAGTTGAGCCGTGTCTCTATTTAGCTGCATTGCGACCCAATGGAAGTGCGTGAGAAAACGAAGGAGCTGGGTGGTATTGTCCGTTGTCATAATTTTCCTATGTTTGATCACTCACCTCTATTTTAGAAGCCCTCTGCCCATTCTATCACCAGCATTAGGAGTGCTTTGTCTGGATGCTGGCGTCCATACAGATGTGGCCGGTTTCCACATATTCGCCCAATGTGCACCTAAATTAGAGACTTTTTTGAGGTCACGGGTGGAGTGTATAGTGGTTTCAATGAAGTGAAACATTTTTCATTTCTTCAGTCATGACTTTTAAATTCCAAAATAGTCTCCAGAAGGTTTACATTTGCAGTAAAAACACAAGGACACAATGAGTATAAGTTTGGCTGTATTACTTCATTCAAATTGTTCTTAATAGTCAAGTCAAGTCAAGTCAAGTTTATTTGTACAGCGCTTTTCACGATACAAATCATTGCAAAGCAACTTTACAGCAAATTAAGTTTCTACAATATTTAGTGGTAGCTTATCAGTGGTGACTGTCAATTAATGTACATATGGCAGAAATGTACGGAAAAATCTATTTAAGACGTAATAAAACAGACGATGAACACTATTAACAGCAATTATTATATGATGCAATCAAACTTATAGCAAAATGTGGTAGTTCTGTATGTTGTTTCAGGGTTGGCATCATCTGGGTTGGCATCATCTTAATACACATATAGGCTGCTGTATTTTAGTCTGGCACCAGTAAAGGAGCACTGCCACCATAACAGGCCAGGTTGTGATATTTTAGTCTGAGAATAGTTTTGTTCCCACAGACCAGGACTGATGCTTGACTTTTTAATATGATTATAATAAGATAACAACAGAAAATTGGCCAATAGAATTAAAGGAATTTGTATATGTGGAAAAGGAAATGGGTCAAAAGAAGAGGATAGTAAGGGAGGGTAAGAAAGAGATCATATTCATCAACATCATTCACCACGGAGTGGAAGAGTGGAACACTGTCACTCTAAACAGGAAGAGGTGGTCAGATTAAATGGAGATTACTGAAGTCTCTGCACCCCTTCAGCAGAAGAGAGAAAGAAACACCAGTGTAAACAAAAGATTAGCCTAGCATGCAGTATCTTGGGTTAAAGGCATTATTCACTGAACACCATTAGAATTTAAATAAAAGTGCTGTTTACATATCTGTTGGGCCTAATGCAAATTCTCAGGGTATCTTACCATATTTATGGTCCAGGATGGAGGTATACATTGATGTAATAGTGTACACAATGCTGTGACGGTACACTCTAACAGTATCTGCTTGACTATGGGCTTTGCTATTGTTCTTAGAAGTATTTGCTAGATGGATTAAGGGGTCCTGGTGGGCTTCTTTTCTTTTTCTAAGTTTCATTTGCAGCCTTAATACGTTCTCTTTGACATTTATTGTGGTGGTGAGACTTTACTTTGAACAGGTTTTAGGCTTTAACTGTTACAGAGAGTGGTTGCGGTGGGACAAACATTATTGGTTTATGATGTCACTGGAAACCAGAGTTACAGATGTCTTGTGAGATCTGTGGCCTTCATCATCACAAGAACGTTTTGTAGCTCAGCCATGCCTTTCCACAGCACATTTCTTTTCACACCCTACCAGACACATTAAAACTCAATTCACTTACAAGATCCATTGGTCTGATTTGATCTGTTTTCAAATTAAAAGAAACTATAACATTTACAACTCAATTTAAATTATATTTAAGCAATATTACATTATTACAAGCTGTGACTGCAGTGGCCTTGTGCCACAGGTAATTACAAACATGGTGATATTAAGACCATTAAGGCTATTGCGAGTGAAATATTGCTTTTATACAGCATTTCAAGACAAAAAACAAGAACTTAATAATTAGAACATTTTATTTTGGACACAGTATTGTCAGTTATGGTGCCTATTTTTGCTCCAGCAATGCAAATAGTTCAAATAAATGTGATTATTGTAATTCAAGAAAAAGTAAAAAGCACTCATGTCCAATTGTAACTACAATTTGTAAACTCTAACATCTCGTAATTACAAAAACGCTTGAGTAAATTTATTTTATGACTCACACATACTTGAATACATACATGAAATGGTTGTGTGAATTATTCATTGACTCATTCATAAAGACAGTAACTTGTTGACACACATGGTCTAGAACTGACAAAGACAAATGGAGAGACACAAACAGTGAAGTCCCAGTGCTGTTGGACTGTATATATCATCGCTCTTGGAACACCAGATTCAACTTCTACAGTATAATGCTTTAGATGATAAGTGTCTGTTTTGATTTTGATACTGCTTGAAATTTAACTCAAGGAACTCTCACAACTGGAATAAAGAAATTTTTTTATCTATCAAAGATCTCATGATTTGTCAAAGCGTGGTTCAGATTATCCACCAGTCTGCTTTTCCCATGGCTGTCCAAAGGAACATAAGCTCTGCTCTGAGGGACAGCTGTAGAGTTTGATTTTCCCCAAATAGCCATAAAATTACCCAGAGTGTAGCTTGACCTCTATGTTGCTTTACCCTGGTCCGCTCCCTCAGATGGATTCAGGGACCCCAGGCAGCAGCTTTGGGACACAGCTAGTCTCTAATTGAATCTGGAGCAGCTCCAGATAGCCACAATACAGGTCAATACAGGTATGGGATATCTATGCTTCACATTTATTTGCTTTTCTTTTGTCTTTAAGCTGCTTCTTATCCAAGAGCTCCCACCTCAGGTGGAGTGTCGTTGAGATGTTGTTTTAAGAACAGTCCATACCAAAGATAACCTCTTTCAGGTGGTAAGATTTACTCTCTGTTTACCAAGTCCCTATCACAAATCCCTTTCATTTGCTAAGTCACAAGATCAAAAAGAGGGCATTGCACTGTATTTCCCTTTCCCAGTACACTGAATAACTAAATATAAGTTAGTTTAGCATTTCCTCAGCTTGTCTCCTAGTATTTATTAATGGTGTCTCGTAAGTGAACTGGAAAAATGACTTATGGGTTAATAATGGGTTTTAAAAAAGCACTGCATAACTCGAAATTATTCTTACACGACTTCATTACTATGTTGGGAACTCTTTGGGGATATTCATGACATAAATGAATCAAGCTTTCAACTAAAATATAATTAATGGTGTCTTGTTCATCTTTTCATCAAAAACATCTTAAGCACTCCACAGTGCTTGAGGTGTAATTATTCACCAAAAGCCTCCCCAGATAATTCCAAGGTTGTAGCTCTTCTAATTGGGATGTTTTGTATCTGAGAAGGAAGTGGGTCAGTGCAGGGTCAACAGTGCTGCAATTAAACCATTTTCTGTAGGTCAGCGCACAGACGGTGGACCAAAGCCATAGTTCAAGGGTGTATTGCTGGTATGCACCACAAGCAAGCACTCCTCAAGACGTGCTTATTTGTGAAGTGTCTTTTCTCCATCCAAGCGTCTTTGAACTATGTCGGGGGAGGACGCAGCCAGACTCTAGATTTAATAGTGAGGAAGTGCTTTATGGTCTCGCTGATTGAGTCTGAGTCCATATGTTTGCTGATTCTTATCTGCTCAAAAATGTGGCAATGGTCGTCTGGTCAGTGGGGGGAAAGGGACAGGAGAGTATTTATGCCTCCATGTCCCTTTCTTAAGTTTGAGACACACTGCTCTTTCCAGTACATGGCGCCACAGAGTGAAGCACACAATTTTCACCTTGTTTATCTCCCTCACATTAGTCTAAAAGGCAGGAGGTCTGAACCTTCATTATGACTGTTTTATAGAGAGGTCTGGACTTGTTTGCTATTATCTGTCTGTGCTATTCTAAACAGAGGGGAATCAAGGCCATCTGCACTACGGCACTGGCTTTATTCCACAGAAGATGCTCTAATTATCCCTGGTTGTAATCATGATGTATCCTAAACGCAAAAACTGAATATTTGTTTCTTTTTGATTACATGAGGTTCCATACAATATTAGGATTAAGAATATTTTCAGAAAAGGCTGTCAACCACAAACGGGGCCAGAGTGGAACAAATCTTCCTTTGACTTTATTTGTTTACGCTTAAACCAAATTGTTTTCTAGCCAAAGCCCTGAAAGAAGAGATTCATGCAAGTTTCACAAAGAAACTTTTGGCACTATCACTCAGATTTGGAAACAGTAACCTACATAGACTCATTTCTTTCATTTAAAGGGTTAGTCCATGCAAAAATGTCAATTCTGTCATCATTTATTCATCCTCGTGTTGTTTTAAAACCGTACGTCTTTCTACTAAAGATATTCTGAAAAATGTCTGTGTTTTATTGTCCTCACAAGACAATGAGTCCTATGTTACAGCAAAAAAATAAATAAATAAATATGTTACAGCTCTCTTGTAAATAATCATACTTACAAACGTGTACAGTACTTAATGATGTTCGTGCAATCAGCAGACAGGAATCTCTTTATGGCTCTTTGAAACAAGGCCAGGTCAATTAATGTAAATGCATGCACATACATTTAAGCATCCACCTTAGCACATAATCAAAATATTAATGAATGGAGGGAAATGAGGCCTTTGACCCCTAATGTGGCCCTTAACAGAATGTAGCTATTTGGCAGCAAACATTAAAAGGGATTTGGACTCTCTTGTGAGACTACTGATCGAGAGGGTAGCAGAAGTAGTGATCCACAAATGTTCTAAAACCAACATTCCATCTTAAATCCACAGGAGATTTAGTGCTTAAAAACAGGTGTGCATATCAGCATATCTTCAATTTGGATTTCTGTGTTATTTTGTTCTATGTACCGTAAAATTCTTCCTTGACCTCAAATGAATAGGCCTAATGCACACCAGAGGAAAGCATAAAGTAGGGCTGGGCGATAAATCGATAACGATAATTATCGCACGATATAGATTTCCTCGATAAACGATAACAAGAGTTCGATAAATGTTTGATATAATGCGGCAAAGGCGGAACGAAAGAGCGCTATTCATTTGAACTCGGAGCGTTTATCCGCTCGGATCAAATTTCAAACAGCGGCGTGGCACGAGCTTTACTAGAGCAGATGTGTTCACTCGCTGATGAGTCTCGATCACGCGACACTGAACAGCGCTGTGAGATCCAGTGTGAAGCGCTTGAGTTCAGCGAGGAACACAAATAACACGCAAATGAAACAGCGCTGACAAACAGCAGAAACACTGTGCGCAACGATATGGTCAGAAGACTTTTTAATCTGCAAATTGCCATCATTTACCATAGATTTACTGTAGTAACACTAACTGCACCATGGTATTGTGTCAGAAATGTGGGTATTCGTGTCGAATTTTATTATATTATTAATGTAGACGTATTAAATATATTGAAGGAGGAGTAATGGAAAATAATTACAGTTTGTTTTTTTTGTTTTTTTATTAAGCTATAGCGTTTATGCATTTATACATTTATTTAGACTACTGTTTCTCATAAATACCTACAAGCCATATTAAATTTTTACCATGGTATTGAGGTGCTATATTTGTGGGTTTTAACTGTGATTGTCATGATCTTAATGTATGTTATGGAAGACCAATGGTTAAAAAAAACACCTTAAACAGTCAGAATAATTCAATTTCACCATATAAAAATGAGATTGCTACAATTTTTACAGATATTACTGATTTTGATAATGAACATAAATCTACATCTGCATCCTAACTCAAGCTACTATCAAATGTGTATTTCTAAGAGACAAAAAAAAATGTTAATTAAACGTTAATTAAAATGTCATTAATATTATCAGGCAACACAAACTTGTTTCTTGATTTGAAACAATATTACTCATTACTAGAACAAGCAGAACTAAGAAATTAATTTTTTCTATTAAAATATTTATTTTGTTAAGGAAAAATGGAGAAGTGTAAGGAATTCAAAAACCATCTGGTTTTTACAACGTTCACATTGGAGCAAAAATCTGCCTTTAAACTTGAAAGAAATGACAATTTTACATTTATCATGATAATTATCGATATCAACTGAGTAACATCTTCCAAACTGTATCCACTTGGCTGATGTTTCAATAGCATTACATTTTATTAGAATATTAACCCTCCCTCGCTTTACAGATGAATTAGCTATCAAGGTGAAACCCAGCTTGGACGAACTGATTAGCCAACAATATGAAGTAAGATTCTTAAAACTCTTGTGACTCTTGTCTTCTCAGTGATTTACAATCCTGTGAATTCTATCATGGTTGATAACACATTTGACAAATTAATTGTGCAGACTCTTTAGTAGGCCATATGTACTGGAACTAATCAAATTACATAAGCAAAACAAAGTCTCAGGTTTTAATGTCGCCTTGGGTCTATCTCTTATTTATTTATTTATTTAGTTTTGTTTGTTTGTTTGTTTAATTAAATAATTTCCCTATATATCCTAAAGCCTTTGCTTTACCATAGTGATTTAGTATGATTTATATACTATTATAGTTTTTGTTAATATTTTAATTTTATTTCATTCTATATTTTCTGTTTTCATTTTGTTTTCTCATTCATTCATTCATTTATTGGTTTTAGTTTGCCTTGGATCAACCAAATCAGATGTGAATCAGGTGTGAATTGAATCTCAGAGCACTTTAGGCCCAAACCTCTAAGGATTGAGACACATTTATTGTGCTTTCGTGTAATGGAAATGGTCATGGTGAGATCAAGTGTGCATATGACTAAATGTATTAATTCATTTTACACTAAAATTATAATAACTGTTATAATTAATTTCATGCCAATTTCTAAAACTAAAACACTATTCACAAAAAGAGAGAGAAGGAAAATGACTTGGCCTGCTTAAATTTTGTTTTTGTCGTCCTTTTGTTTCGGGAAGTAGATAAAGCATCCATGATTGACAGTTTTCCATGTCTCTGTCTGTCAAAAGTAATAAAGCACCCACAGGATTTATCTGAAATGGACTCCGCCAGATCCTTGGTGCCTGAAGTCTATATAGTAGATGTCAGCGGAGAGAATAGAGGTCAGGATTAAATACAGTAGACTGACAGCTAAGCTGCCTTTATCCCAGTGCCCGGCTTCTTTTTGTGTGTTCCCAGTGGCCTCGGGTTTTTTTCATCTCCTTGGCCTAATATTTACCCAATTTTGGAACTTCACCAGAGGAAGGAACGCCAAGAAAGGAACCCTGAGTAAAACTTCAAACATCGTAACCGTTGAGAGACATCCGCAGGCTGTAAACCCATATTATACCTGACACAAATACACACATAGAGCCAGATGTGTTTGGCTGAAACTGACAGGTCAGTGTGACTGAAACCAACACAGAGTGGGTTTGTTCTGCAGCGCTATTAGGAAAAGTGTTTTTGGTTACGTGAATGGCAGTGTGGTCCAGCATCATCTTTGGCGAATGTAACTGGAACCAGAGCAGCAGGGAGGGATGTTGTTTCAGTAAATACTATGTTTTATCAGGTTCCTTTCTGATGAGGGATGGACAGGTTATGAGGGATGGACAGGTTATGCCATAGAATACGTAAGCCTGTGTGGGTGTGAAGATGAATGGGGTTTGCCTGGCCTGGAGTCAAGGGCTTTTTATAGATGCACAGCGCTGCAAGGGCTGGTGGGTAAAGCAGACAGTTATGAATGGGTCTGACTAAGACCCTATTAGCAAAGAGTTATTAATTACAGCCCATGATAACAGATGAATGAGGGAAACTTCTTGAATATTGCGCAGGGAAAAATAACCTAATTTAATCTTCATCATTTGTACAATCTGGTTTCTTTGATTTACAGTTTCTGAAATCAGAAAGGGAAAAATCCGAAAACTGGGATCAAACTCTTGAAATATCCCATATGGTAAGTACAGAAGCATAAAGTTTAAAGACACATAACAGAAAAAATATAGACAGATGTGATGAAGTACAGAAAAATTACTTTAATTTAATACATTTCTTTCTCTCTCAAATTCAGAGCTGATGGGACCACTTTCCCAGTCGATTTGAACTTTGGACCAAACTAATGAACATGAGAGATAAATTAATTGAATTTGTCATTGAGGAATGTAGTTATTAGGGTTGCATCAATCTCTGCTACAGCTGTAATTTGATCCACCATCTTTTTGTTACCAGACCAGGACACAAAACAGTTCTTTGCAGATTTGAAAGATATGAGAATGGAAAAACACAGATTGTATCAACAATATTTTTCCCCACAGAAGTTATAATGTATAACACATATCAGGTATCATATACAGCATTATGCAAAACAGACATATGGATATATGACATTAAAAAGTTCAGGAAGTGATGCTGTATGTGTTTGGGTTGATATCTTAACTGGTCTGGAAAATGCTAAATTATTGCTAAATTATTGTTAAATTAAGTGGCTAATGTTTATGTGCATATCAGTTTCAGAACATCTGATATTATATAATAAATGTATATAGTTTTATGCAAACTATTAACAACAGATTAGCTGTATAAACATGAGAGTTTCTTAAATAGAGTTCAGGATAGAATCAGTTATCACAGAGGGTGTTATTTAAGAAGTGATCATCATCTATTTTACAAGCTTGACTTATTCTGTCAATATAATGTACAGGCATAAGATACAGATAAAAACACATAGAATGGTTAATGATCACCTCCTTAAGAGGGCAGCTTGTGGTTCTGATTTTGTGAGTTTTGTTGATTTGTTATTACTAAACTATGTCAATTAATTAAGACACCAATAATAAAACTTCTGCAGAATGAAAGTTGTTGTTGATCATGTGGTATAATGCATTAGAATATCTAAAGGGAGAGTTCACCCAAAAATGAAAAATCACACAGAAACGCAGTAAGGACATCGGTAAAACAGTCCATGTGACATCAGTGGTTCAACCGTAATTTTACGAAGCTACGAGAATACTTTTTGTGTGCAAAGAAAACAAAAATAATGAATTTTTTCAAAAATTCTTCTCTTCCGCGTCACCCTAGCACCACTATGGAGAGTACCACAATGCATGCGCATGCTTTCTTCTGCTAGTAAACAAGGCGCAGCATCGTGATATGCTCCATAATGGCACTAGGGTGTTGAATAAACTCGTTATTTTTGTTTACGGTCGTTTATGGTAAAATGACGGTTGAACCACTGATGTCACATGGACCGTTTTAACGATGTCCTTACTACATTTCTGTACCTTGTCTGTGGTAGTACCCTTGCTGTCTATGCAGGGTCAGAGAGCTCTCAGATTTCATCAAAAATATCTTAATTTGTGTTCCGAAGATGAACGAGGGTCTTACGGGTTTGGAACGACATGAGGGTGAGTAATTAATGACAGAATTTTCATTTTTGGGTGAACTATCCCTTTAAAAGTATGACTGTGGCTGGTTATGCATATTTATGAAAACATGCAACATATTATAAGACATTTAAGGGATTATGGTTTCTGGTTTCTAATCGTTTGGGAAATTGGCAAAGTAAATGAATCAGAATTAATGGTTTTGTAATAGGTATAATGGTTGTTATCTAAACTGAATGAATGTAAATAAAATTGAATGAGTATATGCTTTTACTGTGAAAGTCCAGAATAAAATGTCTAGTTTATGTTTGGTGCTTGCCTGACCACCTATCAAACTATTTCATTTTTACTTTGCATTTACATGCATCTTAACTGTAGGTGTTACACCCATGTCAGAACCTTTTGTCCACACAATTATTTCCTTCCCAGAAAGAAACGGTAATTATAGTCATGCCTGTAGTCTGCTGTGCAATAGATACTGTGAGATTTTTTTTAATGAAATCATTTAGACCAATAAACTGTCTGTGCATTTTAATTCTAAAGAGCAATTTGCTCTGTAAAACTCCAGAGAGCTTGCCAAGGTCAATATATATTGTGGTGTGTGCAGTTCCACTGCAATCAAAACACAGTCTTAAATTTCTTTAATTGTTTTACACATCCCTGTTCGCCTAACGCACGTGTCTTTTGGCTGGCTGCATGTTAAATTTCTTTAGGTTGGCCTGGGTCAATATCCTGCAGAGAGTTGCGTGTTTCACTTAATTGTATAACTGTAATACAATGCAAGGAAGTCGTTCCTGCGGCGGAAAATATTTCATTCATATCAACACGTCAAGCATCAGAATCACAGCCATTTGATCCAGAAGCTTTTACCCTTTAATGATTTTCCCTTATGTTAACATGTCATGTCTCAGTTCATCACATTTGAGCCTGTTCCAATGAGTCACAGCGTTTTCATGGTTTAAGTCATATGTCATGAAACAACCACTTCGCCCACATGTTTGAGAGCCTCTTGAGAGTGCCTGTCCTTCAAAGGATTGTGTGGTAAAGAGACAGCTGTAAATTCATTGGGGTTACAGCAGTGGGAATGACCGGGGATCAGACGTTTGATCTTGTTCGTGTCTCTCTTACAGCATTCGAGTGGAAGCGGAGGCCGGGTGCCTCGCAGTTCATTTTCCAGCA
The DNA here is from genome assembly GCF_001515625.1 of Sinocyclocheilus rhinocerous. Lineage (NCBI taxonomy): Eukaryota > Metazoa > Chordata > Actinopteri > Cypriniformes > Cyprinidae > Sinocyclocheilus > Sinocyclocheilus rhinocerous. The sequence continues at coordinate 24,178 of NW_015648045.1, forward strand.
TTGAGAGAAAGTCAGAGTGGATTGCGATGACTTGCAGCAGAGTGGTGAAGGAGCTCTCTGTTTCTCAACAGTCAGACCACAATGCCCAGCAATATCCCTGTGGCAAGCCACAAGGGAACATGTATAGAAGGTTCAGAGGAAAACCGAATACAGGTCACTTTCCCTCAGTGTATGAGATTAAGCGTGGGGCCTCCCTCTCCTCTCTATCTGGCACTTTTTTGGCTCTGGCTACCATGCGCCTTTGATCTCCCTCTCAATGGACTGCAGACTGCTGCCAACAGAGGGGCATGGTAGGCTATTATAATCAAATCTAATCTAGCCCCGTCTAACAGCAGAGATGGAGTGATATATTTAGACTGTGAACATAAGTAATGAATTTGTGCTGTGGGGTATGAGGGAGAAGTAAGAAAAAAAGCTAATCAAGCGTTAGATGTTTTGGCAGAGCTTCACCAGTGAGGAGATTCAGTGAAGTATTGCTCACTCATTTGAAAATGGTTAAGTGGATTCTTATGGTTGGTGTGGAGATGGAAAAAGAAGGGAGAAATCCTGCTTCCGTCCAGAAAAAAGAATACAATTCAAAAATCATTTGGGGTCAGTTTGAGGTCAGTACTTTTTTATTTTTTAAAGAAATTCATACTTTTCTTCAGCACGCATGTATTAAATAGATCAAAACAAGACAATACTGGTACATTGTTTTAAACAAATCTATTTCAAATAAATGCTATTCTTTGACATTTTCTATTCATCAAAAAATTCTAAAAAGTAAATACAATTCAAAAATAATTTGGGGTCAGTTTGAGGTCAGTACTTTTTTTTTTTAAAGAAATTCATACTTTTCTTCAGCACGGATGTATTAAATAGATCAAAACAAGACAATACTTGTACATTGTTTTAAACAAATCTATTTAAAATAAATGCTATTCTTTGACATTTTCTATTCATCAAAAAATTCTAAAAAGTACATCTGAATTGTTACATTTTACATTACATTTTCTACCAAAAATATTAAGCAGCACAACCATTTTCAATTTTGATAATAATAAGAAATGTCACTTGAGCACCAAATCAGCATATCAGAATGATTTCTCATTTCTCAAGGTTCAATTCAACATTGCCATCAAAGGAATAAAATACAGTATATTAAATTAGAAAACAGTTACTGTAAATTGTAATAACATTTTAAAATTTTACTGGATTTTTGACCAAATAAGTGGTGCAGCCTTGTGGTGTGTAAGAGACTTCTTTCCAAAAGTATTTTACAAAAATAGTATATAAATAATATAATATTATTAAAAGTGTGTGTGGTTCAGGTATACCCTACGTTATGGGGACAACATGTCCCCACAAAGATCCAGTAATCCTTGTGTTTGTGGGGACATTTTTGGTCCCCATACATGAGGAAACAAGCTAATGAAGTTTTTTGAAAATCTAACAATGCCAGTAGTTTTGAGTGATGGGTAGGTTTAGGGGTAAGGGGATAGAAAATTCAGTTTGTACAGTATAAAAATCATTACACCTTTGGAATGACCCTATAAAACATGGAAAACCAACATGTGTGTGGATGGATTTTGAAAACCTTCATCTGCTTCTGAGTGTGGCTCTTTAGAAGAAAAAAATCCAATACACTGCTATATAAAGGGGACAAATATCCAATAAATAAAGAAATAAATATTCATTGCAATGTCTTTATTATGTATTCTTGGCACTGCAGAGACGACACAGAGCAGACTTAATTTGGCAGAGTAAAGAAGACTTTTGAGACACGAAAGAATTTGTCGTATCCCCAGACCCCTGTATTATTCTGCAGGAAATGTGAACATCTCAGAGGTGCTCTGTCAACATGCAGCCGGGTTGGTGAAAGACTTATTTGTTAGGCAGTGACAGTATCAGTGGGCTCATATCATGTTTGCATATTTGTCTCTGTTTGACAGCAGCCCACAAAAGGGGGAGGCCTGGGGTTAAATCCTGACGTATTGAGCTTCCCCGAACAAGAGGAGTGTGGAGTGACACGTTTCAGACCCCCATACATCACTCTCTTTCTGTCACACATTTTGTTGTCCCCTACTCTCTCTTTTTCTCCAGCTTTCTTTATCTCAATGCGTCTGTCTCTCTGTGTCTCCCTTATTCTCATATGTATATGAGAATAATGTATATGAGAAGAATATATGTGTTTTGATCGACACATTTCTTTTGTCTTAAATTCAGTTCTCCTTTGCACCCTTTTCTTTCTAATTTTCTGTATCCTGCACACATCTTTCATTGATTTTCTCTTATTATTCTCAGTTTGTCCAACAGCTGGTGTCATGCTTTGTCCATAACTGTATATGTCCAGGGGACAACCATTCTCATCTATCTTTTTTGTCTCTTCTTACATTCACACACAAAATAACACTGCAGCAGGTGATGAGAGCTCTTCTCCATCTCATCCTCCGGCTTTACGGCCATCTGTGGCCTCCTGAAAAGACTCCACTGAATAAACAAGTCTCATTGCCTTCTCCTCAAAGGCTCCATTTGCTCTTATATTACAGGCCACCTATAAAATGCCCTGTAGGGTGTAGGCCGTTCTGTCAATTTAACCAGTTTCCCTTAGTAACAGTGTCAAGCATACCATACATCTGACTGCAGGGTGAAATATGATAATTGTATAGAGAAGTAACTATATAGAGAAGGATTTCCAGATAATAGCATTTGTGGAGTGTCTGGGCCTCAATTCAGACCTTTTCAATGCAGCTCTATTCTAGGATTGCATATGTTGACATTCTTACTGATACATTCTTATCTACAGACACTCTTCAAATATGTTACTTTCTGACAAATCCAACAAAAGAGACTTTATTTACACTTAAAAGGGTTAGAGTTAGGGCTACCAGTCAAATGTTTGGAATAATTAAGAATTTTTTTTAATGTGTGTGTGTTTTTGAAAGACGTCTTTTGTACTTAGAAAGGCTGCATTTATTTAATAAAAAATAGTAATATTGTTTAAAAAGTATGAACAATAAAATATGAACTGTTTTATATTTGAATATATTATAAAATGTCATTTATTCCTGTGATGGCATTGAAGTTTCTATTCATCAAATCCTGAAAAACCCTGTTTCACAGTTTCCAAAAAAAAAAATATTAAGCAGCAAAAACTTGTTTTCAGCACTTATAATAATAAGAACCATTATTAATAATTGAGCACCAATAATTATTTCTAATAACTGAGCACCAAATCAGCATATTAGAATGGTTTCTGTAGGATCATGTGACATATATACAATTGTAATATTACTGTTACAATTTACAATATCACTGTTTTTACTTTATTTTTGATCAAGTAAATGCATCCTTGTTGCACATAAGAGACTTATTTTGTTTGAACTCAGACTGAACTTTGCAACTATTAAAAGGCCTCATGTATGAAACAGATGTCTAAGTGCAAAACTCCTTAATAAACTTGTTGGTAATAATGGTGATGAAGGTGATGTCAGTATTGTAGATTCCTTTTAAAACTCTTGCTTATCCATCACAGGCAGAGAAAGAGAGAGCCTCATTTCCCCTCCCACTGCACTTCTACCCTGATAGATGGGTTCCTGCCACCCCACAGTCGAGTTGCCTGATGAAACCGAGTTTAAAAGCGAAGCACCTGCATGGTGATGCTGTCAGCCAACTCCTTACCATTTATAACACTAATAGTGCACTACAAATTGAGCTGGAAGTATCTTAATGCTTCTGCATTTAAAAAAAAAAAAGATTATCTGTAACAAAGTTCTAAATGCTTCTGCAGTTAAAAAAAAACTTGTATCAGTAATGGAGTTCTAAATGAAAGTTCAGAAGGAGCTTGTTCATCTAGTCCTGCAAAACAAAACATAAGTGACTGCTAAGCTCACTTCAACTCCAAACTTCATTGATCATATCACATGATTATTTGCAGCCTTTTTTTTGTGAGACTGGGAAAACGGAAGTGGCTTACAAATGAAAACTCATGGAATGTGCTTTGACATATTTATTTGCACTTCTCTGAGCAAATGAAACAGACAGCAAAAAGAAATACTGTGTCTTCTCCCTTTCTAGGAAAAGAAATGCTGTTTCTTTTCCTGCCCTGCTCTGTCTCTCCGAGTGTGTGTGTGTGTGTGTGTGCGTGCATGAGTGCCCGTGTATGTGCTCTCACCCCACCATCTCGGAGTCGTTTAGTCTGGGTCTCACTGTGTTGAATGACTCACTGTGTAGGATGGGCCAGTTTGTGTGCCATGGAGCAAGTCTTAAAGCTGACCCTCAGCGTCTCTCATGAAGGAATGTGTGGGCTCCCTGCTCCACTAATCCAACACCTGCCTTTAGTAAACCCAGCCTGGGCCTGACCACAGACCTCCCAGGTTAGTCAACCCCTCTCTCAACACTCAGGTGAGGTCTGCAGTACAGCCACTGAAGGTCTTGCATTCATTCGTCTTTTGAAAGAAACCTTGCATATGAGCTCAGAGATTTTTCTAGTGGAACGTGAGGGATAAGTTTTCCTGATAGGGTTTTAAGGAACACATCAATCATGTGTAATGTCATTATTCTGAACGTGTCAGCCAATACTGTAAAAACAACTGTAAAGCAAAACATTCGCTCTGGCTTTTAGTTCTTTTAAAAACATATTTCTACCTCTGGTTCTTTTTCATTTGCTTTGAATGAGCTTAGTTGACTTACATATATTCAAGCAATATTAGCCTTTCAAGATCATGCCAACCGGCAAGAGCTGTTTGAATTACCCCAGAATGCAGTTTAACCAAATGTTATTCAAACGAATTCTTGTGGGAATGCATTTTATGCAAGCAAACTTTTCACTTACCTTTTGTCATTGGTGTGATTAACTGTTTACTTTTAGATCCCAGTGTGTTTCTGCTTGACTCTCTTACTAAATTCACACAATACATGGGAGTTTATCATGCCTAGTAGAGCACATTTAAGGCCTGCAAGTTTTAATGTTTATCACAAGTAATCTTGATAAAACTTGATCTAACAAATCATGAAATTATGATCCCATGTAATCCCATGTCTTTTCAAGTAACTCTGTAGTAATTACAAGAGTTATCTCTTGTAATTACAAACCTGTATGCATATATTTCTACTATGGAACATAAAAGAGTTTATTTTGAAGAATGTCGGTAACCAAACGGAAGAATGTTGGTAACCAAATTTTCAAAGTATTTTTTGGCCATTCTATGGAAGTCAATGGGACCTGAAACCATTTGGTTAACAACATCCTTCGAAATGTCTTCTTTTGCGTTCCACAGAAGAAAGAAATACAGGTTTGGAATGATATGACTGGGAGTAAATGCTGACAGAATTTTCTTTTTTTTTTTCTTTTTTTTTAAACGAGAAGCTTTATGTCACATTGTGGGATCTCAAAGGTCAGTGATTGCCTGCTAAAGTAAAAAGAGGGCTTCAGGATGTCATGGGTGGGATATTGTGGCTTTTCATAGCTGCAGGCTGATCCTAAATATAAAAAGAACAGGAAGAAAATGGGAAACCAAGATTGAGAGTGGAGGAAACAGAAAGAATAAGGTGTCCAGGTGCTGGGATTTGGTGTTGAGTGTCCACAGAGTGCTTGGGGCAACAGATTTCTCACACCTGATCTGAGGTGTAGTCTCCTCAGAGTATCAGTCTGCAACTTCTGTCTCTAGTACAAGGCCATTCATTTACCAGGTTCAGCAGTAGTTGTGTCACATTTATTGGCCGCATGTCTCAATTCATAATAGTAACCATTTTAAAAAGGATTCTTATTCCTTGTGCAGCATACCTGTAAATTACTGTAATTTCTTTCTTACTTTGGAATGTAAAGGTTACTTTTAAAAAAATGAGGCAGCATCGTCACAGCTGACCAGAGTACATGCTTTTGTTAGCATAGACAGAGTGTTGTGGTAAGCTAACAAGTTAAGGCTTTCGTCCTTTTAGCTACGGTATTAGCTGTGGAAATGGAATGGAATGTTAATTTTATTGTCTTGTAATTATTTCACATAAACAAAACATGTATTTTAACTTTTTAGAACTGTTTAAATGCTATTTTGTTGTAAAGGCTTACTACTTAGCATTAGCAATTCGAATCTGTGGCTCTGTGGAATTTTGTCAAGTTTTGCTAAGCAGTCACAGCATCAACACAGGTCAAGGTCAAAACCCTGTTCTTCAATCACATCCCACGCTGTTTTGAATTGAATGTGCCCACACTTTTCACACTGTTTCTCTCTTTTTCTCCTTATCACGCTGCCTCTCACTGTGCCAGCGAGTTAGCGAAGCATCAGAGAGTAATTCTTAATGGCTTTGCATACAGTCCTGCACACTTGGCGTAGGCTGGACAGCTACAATGGTCTCACAATTGCCCACTGCTCTAAACATCTCTCACCATAGCTAAATGTTGATAAGCCAGCCTGAGCTGCAGCTAGACCTGATGGGAGACAAATAGTCCCTGATAACGAAGTGGAATCCAGACAAAAACGACCATCCCCCCTCTTACAATGAGGGCTAGAATGTAAGAGAAGATTTTAAGAAAAGTGGCATGCCAGTGAGGAACCGTTGAACCTGAATAAGCCAGTTTAACCGGCCTTATAGGAGATTTGGTGGTGTAATGTTTCCTTAATGCTGTGTGACAGTGAACAAGAGAGAGCGTTGTAATGAGATATGTAAGAAACTAAATGTGTCACATGCATCATTAAGTATGAAACTTTCACCTCTATATCTTTCTTTCTTGAAACAGTTTGTCCTTTAGGACACTGAGTGTTCAGTTAGTGAGTAAGAGACCAGGAAGGGTACAATAGTATCATATGAACTTTAAACCTGTCTCTTTAAATTACTGTAATGCTTGTGAAAGCAGAAGTCTGAGGGTTTGATAGTTGGCCAGAGTGTTATTTATGGACGAGGATGTGTGTAAAGTTTAGGCAGTGGGTCATTCCAAGTTAATACGTGAGCTTTTCAGCATTTACCACTGAATTCTTTCTCTGACGTAATGTATGATTGTTTTAAGAAGAATGCAAAAAGGAAAAATGTGTGGGGTACTTGAGATGGCCAAATATAATATTCATCAGAAAAATTACCACCTCAAAAAAGAAAGAAAAAGGTAGCACATTACAATAATGTTAAAGTATATTTACATTAAGTATGAATTACAAGAAAAGTATGAAAACAATGAACAACAATAGTTATTGCTAAATTATCAAGATACTATTGCTTATTAATGTTCATTGATAATACATTAACTCATGATCATTTATAATACTTAAAAATACTTTAAAAGTATTAGTATATGTAGATAGCATTGCACAAGATATAAATGTTCTATTGTTCATTATTATATTGCGTTAACTTTTATTACTGTTGTTCATGTGTAGAAGCTTATTGTAAATTACTAATTATATATTATTATATATTGTAAATTACTAGTAATACTAATCTTACTGATACTGAACTGTTGTTATGCTACATATACAGAACACAGTGGCCCTCAATGGACATTTTTGGTAATTTAAGTCTGAATTTCATGACCGTACATACAAAATATCAAACCAAGTGACATCTGCAAACAATGAGAGCTTTTCGCTGAGCCACTTTTTTAAAATCGTTTTTAACTAGCTGGTCTCAAGATCATTTTTCATGAAAGAATAAGGTCAGTTCCTCTAAAGTTCACACAGGTGTCCAAGCTGAATAACCACACATGTAATTCATCACATTAACAAATGAACATGTTCCACATTTAACAATGGAAAAGTCCAAGACCACCCCAAACACACACACACACTCACAAAAATTATAATTCATTTTGTGAATGGTTATGTGTGCTTGCTCTTTTTTCAATGTGACAATGTTATGCAAGACATTAATACATTTTATGCAAGACATGAATACATATATGAAATATTAATTAAATATTTTTAAATACTACTGTACTATGATTAAAAAAACGATTTGAATATAATTTAACATGTAGTTGCCAGTCTTCAGTGTCACGTGATCCTTCAGAAGTCATAATATGCTGAGATGGTGCTGAGACATGCTGAGAATTTTTTATTATCATTGTTGAATGCTGCTTAATATTTTTGTGAAAACCAGTCAAAATGTAAAAAAAAAATCAAAAGAAATAAATACTTTTTTAAATACTGCATGAACAAGGACAAGAAATAAAACTGATCAAAAGTTAAAGAAAAGACTTTTATAATGTTACAAATTATTTCTGTTTCAAATAAATGCTGAATTTCTATTACAGTTTTTCTCGATTGCTAAAACACTATAACCAGGCTTTTGAACTAAAATTTCAAAACCATAACGGCATTTTTCAAAAAGCACACCCATTTTGCTGAACTATAAACACTATTCCCCTGCTTTAACACATGAATCAGATTTGGTGAACTGTTACTGCAAAACTCTACACACAAATCCCTACATTTCTCAGTGCTTACACCATGTGGTCATTTAAAAAGCACTAGCATTCAATACTGTTCACTCAAGTCAGCACAGCTTGAGCTCAATTAGCAAACAATTACCCAGGTGGAAACACTAAGAGTCAAAATTGAACACACATCAATCAGATCCTTCAATAAATAGATAAAAGGGCCCGAATCAGTTCACTGAGCTTTGGAACAATGGATCCACAGAGAAATGAAGGAAGGTGGAAAGTGTATGACCGAGAACCTTATATCCGTGCTCACCTCCTCCAGGCCATGGAAGAAGCCTGCCTAGACATATCAGTAGATGCATGCCAGGGGTGGATCAGGCATGCAAGAGGATTTTACCCTCGCTGCCTGGCTAGGGCCAATATAGCCTGTGATGTGACGGGATGCTGAGGCGGAATTATTTTATTTTATTTTTTTTACAGTTGTACTGTGTAGTACATGAATGAATAAAAATGTGCCAATGTATACATTGGTTGTGTCTTTTGTGTTCATGTGAAAAGGTTTTTGAGGGGGAGAACCACAAGCAACATAACTTACCAGTTTTGGATATATTGTTTTTGGTCTTTCGGGCTTGAACTGATGGTAAAACTAACGACATTATTAACTGTCTTGATATTTACTTTGAAAGCTGAAGCTCGTGATTATGGTAAGGGGCGTTACATTTCCGACACGTGCTTGTGGTGTTCGGCCAATCACAATGCACTGGGTCAGCTGGCCAATCACAGCAGCCTGCGCTTGTCAAAGGAGGGGGCTTTGTTGAAAACGACGCGTTTGAGAGAGGCGGGGCATAGAGGACCTACAATAATGTACAGTATTTGAAAAATAATGTGTTTTTTGAACATTAAAGCATGTCAACATATTCTGTTACACCAAATACACAAAATAATGATCTTTAAAATAGCATCATATGACCCCTTTAATCAAGAATCCTGAAAAAATTAAGCAGCAAAAACTGTTGTCAGCATTGATAATAATAAGAAGCATTAATAATAATTAAACACCAATGATAAATGATAATAACTGAGCACTGAATTAGCAGATTTAAAAAAACATACAAAAATAATCTCAATAATTCCAAATTTATGACCGGAAATATATATATTAAGGGAAATATATATCTGATCCTGGCTGTCTGGGTGTGTGATGGTGGATTTACTGTCCATTGTACCGCACATTATAAGATCATTTCAATGTGAATGAAATCTGTGGCTGCATTTAAACTATGCAGGGAAACTGAAAAAACTCTCACTATGTCTTGAGCTTTCAGAACACACAATTCAGCCGTGTTTTTTTCTCTGCCAAAGGCCCAAGCTCCAGGCTACGGGTCTCCTGTGAACTCTTTTTCTCCACACAACAACAGCAGTGCCCCAGCCCTTCACTCAAACTCAGACTCCGCCCACACGTCTGTCAGCGACATGAGCAGCCCCCGCTCTCCGTTAATACATCTAGGCACATACTCAGAGGAACAGAGCTCAAAGCCTGCCACTTATACTCACTGGCATTATGAATGCTGAGTAATTCACAGGAAATGGTTACGTGCAGAACTGCTCCATAAATTAATGTCTTAGCATATTTTATGCTGCTGTTCAGCTGCTTGGTCCAATTTTATTCTGTTTTCAAAAATAAGATCATCCAAGCACATCAGATAGTATGTCAGAATCATAGCCAAGCGTGTTGGTGCACATAATCGCTCTATGTGTGAAGGAATTCTAATGTCAACATCCAGAAGTCAGGAGTTTTCTACATTTCTTGCCGTAATTTTCATTTTCAAGACGTCAACATTTTTCTACTGGTGAAATTCATCAATGTAACAGAGGGTTATTATTGTATCAAAGGTTAAAACTGTTGGGGAAGAGAAATGACTCTCATTTGTTTCCACATCCACCGCCTAAAAACCCTAGGGGGGAATAGTGTCTCGCTCTTTTTTTCTGTCTGTCTCTTATTCCATTTCTCTTTATTCTATTTCTTCGTTCGCCCAAGTTCACTCTTCCTTGTTTCTCATTTAATATGTTTAAACACAGTGAAACTTCACTGATACTGTGGTTGCATGCAAATTTTGTACAAATAACCAAGGAAAGGAAATTGTGTCATCTCCTTTTTTGTGTGTTGCTGTAAGTTTATCTGATGCCCAGAGAAACATAATTCACTGTAATAAATCTCTTCCCATTATTGTTCTTCTGCCAAAACAACCCTTCTCTCTTCAAGGACTGTTGTAAGAAAATAATCATGTGGATCTCCTTTTCCGCTTTTGCCCGCATCCTTCCAGATTCAGCTGTCCTCTCCCAACTGTGTTCAGAATCTCGGCCCAATCAGACAGATCTTGACCCGCACACAAACCATGTAAAATTGAACTTGTGGTCTCATTACCAAACAATGGAATTGAAGGGCGAGTTAGTGCAGTGTTACAGGCTAAACACAGTGAGATGGTTGATGGCCCATTAGCTTCTCTCACAGGGTGGTTCCCAGCAGGGTTTATTAATGACCTTAGAGTGCTAATGACCTTTCAGTCTTCACTTTCTCTCTACCTGTAAACTGATCCACCGAAAGTGACTCTATTGTCTGATTCTCAGGGCTCTCTGTATCACTCTCTCTGCCTCACTTGTGCCATTCTCTTTGGCACAGTGTTACCATTGCCACCTTTCCCCGATTAAGAGGGGCCCAGGGAATATCCCAGATGATAAATCACAATACTGACACAAAAACATACACATTCTGAATCGGGCTGACCTTTGGAGAGGTGTTCTCCTGCATCACTTAGCGGAAACTGAACTCTGTAGACAGTGCAGCTAAGTCTACTGTAAAAGTCTTAGTGGAAAGAACAAAATCTGGATTCTAATCCTGAAACAAAATTGATTTCAAGAATAAAGTTGTAATATCCCAAGAATAGCATCAGAATTATTCAAGAATAAAGTCAAAGCATTATGATATAAACATGATACAAAGAAAGTAAAGTCTCATTTATTCTGTTTCTCTTTGGATAATGGTTCCAAAAGTAAAATTTTACAATAACCTTTTGTGCAATGTTAAAGGCTCCTAATGAAACAAAAGATGCCAAAAAAAAAAGAACATTTCTTTTTCAGAGTGTAGAATTGCCACCCACAAAAACAGAGAAACTGCTTTTCCTCATAGCAAATATCCAGCCCATATGAAGATGCTATGTTAGTGTCGCACATTAGCACTGCCATATTCAAACTGCCATATTCACTCTCATTGTCCATCTTTACAAATATTGAAATCCCAGTTTGGACTAAATACAGCTGTCTTTCAAGAGGATGTGAAAGAAAGTTCACTGGGATTCTATTTAGAGGTAATTTTTGTGCTGACAGTTTATTAAATCATCCAAATGAGGTATGTGGTACAGTGAGTTCTGAAAGATGTGTCGTGACCAGAAAAATGTGTTTAGCAACAAGAACCTTCTGTCTTTTAATTAAATGCAGTAAGTAATACTTCTTAAAGCACAGGTTTGAACGCACATAGTAAGCAGGTCAGGTTATGTTTCTATATTTCTTTTGATTCAGGGGATTCCCAAGTGTCATAATACTCTCCTTCCAAAACATTAGTGTTTGTGAAAATCATAAATCGGTGCTTCATATCATTTTTTTTTTTTTACGGGAGAGAATAAGCCTTGTTATTTTCTGCGGACTTTCCAAGAGAATGGTAATAATGCCTTCTCTAATTTGCACTGTCTAGAAACCCAGTCACAGGGTATATTTGAAACAAACACCTGGAACTTCTTCAGAACTACAAAGGAGAAGCACAGAAAACGAGGCTCCTGGAACAGTTGGTATGGATTAAACTTCCCTTCTCTCTGAGGCGAACTCACTGAAGATACAGAATGAGTCTGACCTCCCTGGAGATGTAAGTACACACAAACGCATACACAACCATACCCATATGAACCAGTAAGTAATGTCTGTTCATCATGGCAATATAAGCCACATGGGCAGTTTTCCACTAAAAATGAGTTGTAAATTTCTTTTACTTTGATCATATGTAGGTCTGAATGTAGGCTTAAGCTAAATATAAAACGAAAAATGCATAGGGTTTATTTTAGAAATGAATGCAAATTCACAAACTATAATGATTTGATAAGACTTTCAAGTAAGGTTTAATTTACTAATATCCTAATAAACTAATATATATGACTAATATTTAATACTCCATGATAATAATCTTGCTTAATGATAATTTTCTACATTTACTAATAGATTTTTAAGATTTAAAGTTGTATAACATTTGTTAATGTATTATAAACAAACATCAAGTTAACATTAACCTAAGGGGGTGTTTACACGACACTGTTTTCAACTAAAAAGCTGAAAACATTTTAAGCATTGCCAATTGCCAATTCATTTACAACAGTGTTTTGAGGGTCTAAAAATGAAAACTTGTTTCAAAGAAAACGGGATTCAAAGAGCAAGTTTTTGACTCGTTATTTTCTCTGTGTAAACTACAAAAACGCAAATTTCTGAGAATTTGTGCGATTTTCTGACATTATGCACATGCGTATTATGTGTTTGCATAGTTTCTTTACAAAGTGACATCGGCAACTACTTGCCTGACATGCATAACACAGCAAAAAAAATAAATAAATTGTTGTGTAAACATACCCCTAATTAACTAATAGCGTATTTAATAATGTAAACAAATTCAACCCTATCATTATCATTAAATTATTAATGATCTTGCATATCAGAAGTAGTGTATGTCTTCTAGATGTATTGTAAAAGATACATACAAAAGATACAAGGCATAACACAGGCATGTAATAATTAAGCTAATGCTTAAAAAGTGTGTTTATGGGTTCATTTGTAATACACAGACAAAAAAAAACATCCTTAAGACAATTCTGAGAAGTTTGATACATCTTTTAATAGCACATTTTTATATGTCAGACAATACTTCAAAACACTGATCACATACACAGAGTATATAAATATCATTTTATTTACAAAACATTTACAAATGCTGCTATCATTGTTCTTGAAATGTACAACTTATCAAAAAAGTGTATCATTTTCCACACGCACAGCATACAGCATGACATCAATTTACAATAGCTATATCTAATCTTGATTTGGACTTGTTTCTCTCCACTCAGTTGTTTGGGTTTCCAATATTCCCCTCCGTTTGACCAGACATAACATAACTGTACATTAATGTGTATGAAAACGTGACCTATAGTTTAAGCATGTTGTAGTCTTTCCAGCAGATGTAGGAAAGCCACAGATAAGTGGCAAAAGGGTTAAATGTGTCTCTCTGTGGCCCCAGGACCGGAACAGGGCCTTTTCCACCAATTTCACAGACACAAAAGCCTAGCTAAAGTTACTACGCTTACATGCGCTTACAAATCAAATCAATACAAGTGCTTTCTCAATACATCTATAACTGTCATAAAATTGAACAAAGGAAATAAACATTCATCTGTTTATAAAGGTAAGCAAACTGTATGTATACAAAGTTGTTTCACTATTTTACAAACATCTAATATGGCAATTCCTCAAGAGCAAGACGTCCACAGAGATTTACAAGACTGTTCCCTGTGTGTCTCTGAGATTACAAGTTTGGTGTTGATCAGCACCATCATAGAATGTTCATAACGGTCCCTGGTTCTCCACAGCAGAGTATTCTGTCTCAGACACATGTGAGGCATCGATAAGCCTAGCGAGGCCAGTTTTGGTAGAGTACTTGAAGATGAAGGCTTTCATCAGGTCGTAACGGTAGTTCTTGTTGATGAAGTTGTAGATGATGGGGTTCACGCAGCAGTGAAGGAGAGAGAACCACTGGGTGAGATTCAGTGCTGCATAGAGAGCGTTCTCCAGTGTGCAGTTGAAGGGAAGCACGTTGAGAAAGGTTAGAGTGTCAAGCAGGAGAGCTCCATGGTAAGGAAGCCAACACACTAGGAAGACCACAATGTAGGTGAAGATGAGGCGACGGCTGATACGACGTTCCTGGTCAGCTGAGGGTTGGATGGTACTGGCCAGGAGGACGTAGAACACAGCAATGATAGGGAAGGGGATGGCAAAGCCAAGCATGAAGAAGCTCATTTGGATTCCAACTGTCCACTCCTTAGTACTGTCCACCGGGTACATAGGTTTACATATGATGCTGTCTGAATGGCTGGATTTCTCCGCCTGGAGGAAGTATGTTTCAGGGAGGGCGGCAAAGAATGCCAGTAGCCAAACGCCAACACAGATTAGCTGCCTGGTCCTTCTCTTCCTCTGACTGGAACCATCTCCAAAAAGTTTCACGGACACGTAGCGGTCCACACTCATACATGTAAGGAAAAAGATACTGCTGAAGAGGTTGACACTGAAGATCAGGTGTGTAATTTTGCACATAGCATCACCAAAGGGCCAGTGGCCGAGTTGAAGCAGAGAACTAATGGAGACCGGAAGAGTGGCCACTACGCAGAGGTCAGCGATGGCAAGGTTGAGGATATAGAGGTGAGTTTCATAACGTTTCCTTTCAGATCGCACGTTCACCCACACCACCAGAGCATTGGCGGCAAGGCCGATGATGAAGAGGAAGATGTAGAGAATGGAGAGGGCATAAAGCAAAGCCCTCTGGCTGAAGGTGCTGTGACACACTTCCACATGGGAGACATTATCGTCAAGGGTTGAGAAGTTCAGATCACCCAGTGCGTCCAAAATGTCATTGAAGTCATTCACGTTCACACTCATCTTGGCACGTCTTCGTTATTGCCACTTTTGGGGCACAACGGCAGTCCTGAAACAAAAAACAGGCACTGTTATGACACGTAGGCAGACAAAAAATAACAAGAATAGGGTCTAATTAAACTCAGAGGGACAGAAAAATGTATAACAAAGAAAGTTTATTTATAAAACACACATAATCTGAAACATCTCGAACACACCAGGGTCCCTTGTCAGAGGGCAGGACCTTGTACTGCATAAGAGGATTTGCTCATTGCATGGATTTATTGCACTAAATATATGAATAAATTCAGACTATCAATGTCACAAATTCAAAAAGGGAAGAGTCAATAACAAAAAAGAATGTCCAGAATAAAGAAGGAAAAATCTTAGTTTTCACGTTCATTGTATTCATGAAGACTTTCAATTTAATCAATGTCATGTGGTGTAACCATCAAGTAAAAAGTGATAGCATATTTTTTTCTCTGCTTGAATACTCATGATTGTACACATCCTAATTATTATTTGTAAAAAAAAGATTTAAAAAAAAGTTTTGTTCACAAATAATGTAACATTTTTATTAAGAAATATGTTTTTTAAGAGTTGCACCATATGACATTTTACAACATGAACCACCCTTGCCTTGTCTTAGAAAGGTCACATTTTCTGATATTTAGGAGGTTTATTGACTTTGAAACACAGTCATGAACGACTGCACGTGTTTTTTCTGCATGTTGGTTGCACCACATGACTGATTTTGCAGACAAAGTTTTTACAAATTGTTCAAAATTTGTTTTAGTGTTACTTCATTGTGTGTGATATTATCAAACTAAATTAATAAAAAAGCAATAGTGCTTCATTGCTCAAAGGCTGTGCTGTACTACTCTGCTGAACATAAGGACTAGATGCCCAGAAGCAAAACTCAGATGGCTGAGCAAAAACTTGATGGCAGACCTCTGCTGTCATGCAGTGACCCAGTGGAAAACTAAGTAGATATCCATGGCAAATGGGAGGCATTTTTCCTATACAAAAAGTTCAACACAACCAATGGGCCATGCGATAGAGTACAATGATAGAGAACAGAGTGTGACGCCTCTGGAGGCATTAGAGAGACTGATGCCCGTTAGAAGTGAGACAAGTCATAGATAGAAGGGAGGAGGATGGGCGGCGGCTGCTCCCTCTGCGACACAGAGGGGTGAAAGGTTCTTTTCTCAATATGATATGCTCAGCTTGAGGACTGGATGCCAGGCTTTGAACTGACAAAAGCTAAAGAGAACAGAGAACAGCCACACACTGGCGCTATTTCAAAGTTTTTCATTTACACATTCCCAAACACACATGTACACACGTCTCTAATCACACATTTTTCATCTTCAACCCTCAGGGCTTTCATAATAATAAAAACATTGGAACATTTAGGTATGCTTTTAAAAATGTGTGCAGTGAAGCAGAAATGATCAACACAGTAATGCTCTTTCTTAATCTGTCATTTTTGAAGTAAACATGAAGAAATAAGTTTAATATAAACAAAATATCAGTTTCCAATTGGCCTGGTGTTAAAAAAAATACTACTGCAAACTTGTGTTTTGCTAAAGAACCATCAAGTGATAGAATTTGTTTAGGCTTGTTTATTTTCATTCCAAATCAACCCGCTGTTTTGACCCTGGAACACAGTTAGCGCCTGACCTTAATATCATTAAAGGAAATATGAGAAGTGACACAGCTGCTCTTAATGCATCCTGTGATCCTTACATACAGCAAGATCCTCTAAAACAAAGACAGAGCTGGACTTATTTTACAGCTTTCTACTCTGACATCATTAGATTATGGAGACAGAGAGGGCAGCATAAACCTCTGACCTGACTTACCAGGTGCAATTAAAAAAATCAGGTGTCATAAAATGTGATGGTCCATGACATACGGCCCAAAGCACCACCATCACGTCCCCCAGCCTTGTTGTAAAACTGTTGCATTTACACTGCTCAAACACAACGGCCCCCTCACCTGATCTCACGGCCCCAGGCAGCAAGCACACTTGCCCGCACAAAGAGTTAGCATTGCGGACACAGCGACTCTCCGTCCAGTCCCCTCCTTCCCCCTCTCTCCCTGTCTCTCTCACTTGAAGTCTCTAAGTTCCCTTGAAACTCAGTAGTGTTTCACTCCAAGTGTTTTGCAAGCATGAAGGGAATCATCAGTCATGGTTAAAGCATGAAATCTTCACTGTAAGTGTGATTGTGAGGAAAATGATGTAACAACAATACAATGAGCAAAACAAATCCCATGAAAGTAAACTGAAAGTGAATGAATACTAGTAGATAGGCTACCAAGGAAATTTAAATTAATTAATCCCACAGAACGTTACTATAGGCTCCTATAGTTACTATAATGTAACTAAAAAAAAATCAGAAATACATATTTTATATAAATAAATTTTTATTTATAAATAGAAACAACTGCAAAAAAAAAAAAAGCTAATAATAATAGCAAGTTGCCTGAGTCAACACTGGAGAAGAGTTTCAATTACAGAAGTGAATATATATCGCTGAAACCACCTTTGGTCCCAAATTCCCGTAAAATTCACATGCAATTTTAAAAATGAACAAAACGCGGCTTCTCTATACCTCAACCAACAAACAACCTCACTTTTTACATGAATGGATTCACAGGAACCGAGAAAACAGACCGAAAGAGTCTCGAAAGAAAGAGTTCCTCTACCTGGCCCCTTTATACAAGACACAAGAGTGCATATCCTACTCTTAAAAGAAGAATTTCAAATGATGTAGCCTATTCTCTAATGTGCAACAGCATTCATTTTATGTTAAATGAAATAGGCTACAAGTGGACACTGGTATTAAAGGGACAAATCCGCGGGATGCGACACTGCTAATCCACACCTCCATCTGAGAGTTTCGGGCTCGCGTTAAAGAGTGCTTTTTAAGTACCTTAACTTTCAGAGTGTAAAATTAGAGCAAGCTACGTAAGTCTTTAAAGTCAATATTAAAACTGATAACTTATAACACATTATATCATTAGTTTTAAGTGTTTGGATATCAGTATGGTCCGATACGCGTATGAAAAGGCTGCATTTAAAAACCCAAATCTCTCACGCAAAAACACGTGCACACACAAACAAGACGTAAAAATAAACTTACAATCCTTGCGGTATGTTTTGGTGCTCCTGGACTTTTAAATGTAGCCTTTGGTAACGAGATTCCGATGCCTGGAGAAAATGTCAGTCTTGTGGTTATCCGTACGAGAGCATGGCGTGATTGTCCCTCTGCGCTCTCTGCACCAGCTGATATAGTGCTGCGAGTAACGCCTCCCGAGGCCGATCGGAAAAGTGAATCACTCAAGTTTCTGTCCAACAACAATGTGAGTGGCGGACGTGCGACACATCGGATTTCCACTCCCTGTTAAAATAGCGATATAAACAAAAAGACTGTTCGAATTTCAGAATAAGCTTTTGTGTTTTTGTTTTCGCACAAGAGTTGTTTAGAAAAAAAAATCAAAGAAGCATATGCATGCGAAAGTTTTATTGAGGACTTGTAAGTCCCTCCAGTTCCACAGGCTGAAATATGCTTCATGTACAAATATTCTCAAGATTTGTATAGGCTATCAGTAAAGCATTTTAGATAGTTTTTGCACTTTTCAATCATGAATACTGTAACAATAAATATTTTATATTGCTAACATGCCATTCAAATAGTTAAAAATGTCATATATAAATTGATATATTCATATTTGAATGTACCAACTGATCTGTTAAGTACTCTGGTTTGATAATGACTAATAATAAACTAATATGCACGTATTATAGGGCCTAATATCATATTAATATGACTTAATTATTATAATATAATATTACCGGTAATATGACTTAATTCTTAATGCTAAAGTCTCACTTAAAATCCAACTTGCAACGTGTAGTTAGTAGCAGGTGAATTTTGTTTTGTTCTTCTTCCTGTCCCACGACTGTTTTATTCTTTTTGCATCCTCTTGGCAATCCCTCAAAGACTTCCAGGCAGTCGGTTAAATTTAACCACAAGGAAGCTCACCTGTTCTGAATCTTCAGCTGGCCTCTGTTTAGCTTTAGATTTTCTGGCTAATGGCCAGTGCCTATTGTATGTGTGATATGGAAAAGTGGAAACTGAATTGAAACATTCTCAACAATATCAATGGAATCTTAATGGATAAATTGTTCAGAAGTATGGATTGAAATGATGCATTTGATTGTAGACGCAGTAGTGCATTGATTCAACTGCAAAACATAATTTGGCTTCCTCTAGCAATGTGAGGGTACTGATGGAAAGAGATAAGCCAGATGAATGCAACTGTAACCACAACATTACACGGAAAGTGTTAAGTCTTGCCAGCATTATTTTTTGATTGTGTGAATAATTTGGACGGAGATTGATCGATGTGCTTCTCCATGTAAACATATCAAATGAGATGGAACACCTGCCAAAACAAAAAAACACATAAATTGTGGAGCTGCCCCTGAAATAGGAAAATACGCATTAAACGTACGTACACATGCAAGGACTTTCCAGCATAACAGTTCCCACATTAAAGGCAACTTCACACCAGACTCACCAACATTTGATTGTTCAGTGGTCTCTTTTTTGAAGACCACGCAGGGTGGAAACCATCAGGTCTTTTTGTGAGTAGCATGCATAGAAATCCAGCAGTTGAAAAACATTTGGTTTTAGTTAGGGGCGTAGTCTGGTAAACCGAGACATGTTCCAAATTAAAGATTGTTAAAATGGTCTTTCCATCTTATTAAGTTTTCACTGGAGTCCATTCTTTGTGTCTGCAGGAAAGGAAAGAAAAAGTTTTTCACAAAATAACACTGGTTTCGGATTAAATACTTGCGGGGGTTTAACACAGCCTGTCTATAAAACAAAAATATCACAAATTTTTTGACAACCTCATTGTTGACAATTTTATTAACAAATTGCTATCAGCAGTAGCCTATAGCTGTTCACATCCCATCATAGAGGGAAGCCTGTAAGGGAACACAGAACCCTTAAACGTTTATCCATGGTGGGACCACCAGGAAAGTATGAGACAAGGACAAATGATGCATCCGTTGATAAATAAAGTTCACATTGCACTTCCACAGTCTGCGTTTACATACCTACCTGCCCACATGGTCTTTTGGCTATAGAATTCAAACAATATGTGGCAGGCAGATCAGACATACAAGCAAAGGAATAGCTCACTTCCAACGTGACAGCAATTATTTCAAAACATGCTGCGTCAGAGGACTCTTCCAAATTGCTTTGTTAATAGCCGAACTGCATTCATACACTGAATGAGCTGAGCTACGCAAGCGTGGCGTCGTGTTGTGTTGCGTTGTGTTGCACAGCGGGATGCCAAACAAGAGCTTGTTAGTAACCGAGGCTTGACATGCTCGCGGCTTATCGGATAAGATAAGAAAACGATGAAAATGAGCGGCTAGAGTTCTCATTGTGTGTTAGAATCGCATTATGCGTTATAGTTGATAGAGTATTGTATTCCGTTTTCAACTAGTTGCCTCGATGCCCCCCCTCTCTCAGAAGCAGTGAAGAGGCTTTGATCTCGTTGCCATGGCAGCTGTCAGAAGCGCAGCGCAAACCGCAGCCTGCCTGGCGCGAGGCTTGTCCAACTCTAGTTAGAAATGCTTAGCTTAACTAATGAATTCTAATCAAGACTTACTGCTTGGATGCCTTACTTCGCTTCGTTTAACCATTTCAATTTCGAAAGCGGCGGCTTGCAATTATGCTTTCCCTCTGATATTCAAATATAGCACTTTCTAAACTAGCGCGTGGAATCACTAAGGATGTCGCAGAGGTGAGTAATAACTGCCCTTTTACTTTGTGCACTTCACTGCAAAACGAGAATGTTGATGTGATGCCAAGAACCACCATAGTGTTTATAATTAATGAAAATTGTGTAATGTCTGTGTGAGAAAGTGAATATTTGATACAGCTATTAACTCTAACGTTCAGAATTGTCTGTATAACTTGATATCAAGGGAATAGGCTATGCGACATTTCTATGTGTAAAAAAGGAAGTTGCAAAAGAAGAAAAGAGTTCTAGTAAGAACGCCTACTAGGAGAAAGTCTACATTGAATTGCAGTTCCTATGACAACACAGAGCCAAACTACTGAGAACCAGCTGTATTTGTGTCCTGAAATAGGAACTATTCAAATCCGCTTTGGTGTAGGTAGAGGTATGCTATTTTCAGTCATCCTACACCATTAGTTTTCTAAAGAAGAGCATTACATTTAGTAGTACTGCATGTGTTGATAGCACTTTTTAAATTCCCCAAGCAAGGGGATTTTTCCTCGTCATTCACTATTTTCTGTGGACATCCGTTAGTTACTGCAGATTTGTAGTGAACTGTAGTATTTCTGCCTTTGTTGTCTGCCATATTTAAGATATCTCTAAGAGGCCTCTCTATTTTATTGTAAATGTTCTTTTACAACCACCCTTCTAACCTCCTCCCACAGCTCCTCCCCAGCCCCCTCTCCCGCTCTAACTATCCCGTCCCCTCCTTTGATTTTGCCATCTCTACAATTTGAGTAGCTCTTGGCAGTGCTAATGCCCAGAGGGGAACAATACTGTATGGGCCCATCAGAATAAGAAAAGAAGGTGGTTTCACCCTCGCCATGAACTCTTTCAACAATCACAAAAGAAGCACCCACTCGCAAGGGAGTCAAAGAGGTCAGAGGACATCTGTGGAATTCATGTGTATTCAACTTTAGAAAACGAGGAATGGAGAAATAATGTTTGTCAGGGGATTTCTTCCATTATGTGGCTTAATATGCTGACTTACGGTGAATTCAATGTGCGTTCTGTGGTTTCCCACATTTAGGTTGCACAGTCAGACATAGGCGGTGCTAATTTTGGCCTGAGGGTCTAAAAACTTTCCCAGAGGGCAGGTGCACTCAACAGGTGTAATTAGGCCTGTTAAAAAGTACTACTGCAGATTTACATGTCTGCTGATTCCATTTCAAAGACAGATTGCTGTGGAAGGCCATGGAGTTTTTAAATATGGAAAATCTTATATAAATTGGCATGCATAATAAATACACTAAACCACTTTTCATGTGAAAATGTAATCATTGTTTTATCCATACACTTCTAAATAAACTGACAGTAGAAGTAAAATATACAATTTACAGGACTGTTATCATAAATACAATCCCTTTCCTCTACCCAGTTCATATGGGCAAATGTGGAATGCTGCTCAGGGAGCTTTGGAGGACCTTTTGGAGGATGAATATCCCACAATGCAGCTCCATCCTCAAAAGGACCGTCTTCAGGTCTTCCAGACGCTGGCAACTTTCTACCTGCGCTACCTGAAGATATTCCGTGCCCTGGAGGAGGTTTATGATCAGAATGTTCACCCCCAAAAGAGGCGTGTTGTGCACCAGGTTCTTGAGGGGGTGATGGGACGACTTGTAGAGCTGAAGAATGAGATGGTGGAGCTGGAGTACTCAGAGTTTCACTACTTTGATGACATATTGCAGGATTTCAAAATGACACCTGTGAGTGAGATAACAAAATATACTGTTGCATGTACAGAATGCTGGGAATGTTTTGGTCTCTTGTGGTTGTAGATTCAGAGCAGAGGGCCTGGAGGGAATTTAGGAGATTTGGGTTTGGGGAGGATTTAGCTGCTCAATGTCAAAGTGGATTTTAGTGAGCTAAGCCTCTTCTTTTTCTCTGAATTTAGTGAATGCTAATTGGGGTCACTAGTGCACAGGTTTTACATATAACCTTCTCTATTCTTTTTTAGGAGGATCTTGAGGTGCCTATTCCACGCTATTTTGTGAGGGAGAAGATGAGGGCACTAAAAGAGAGAGAAAAGATGTTGGCCCATATTTTGGCGAAAGGAGGACGTCAGGAAACTAAAACTGTGAGTGTGTCACAGTCAATGAAATATAAAAGCTCTCAGTACAAATACATGTAATGCAAGTCAAATAATAATAGCTGTGCCAAATACTGGAGGTGTGTGGTTCTGGTTTCTGGTTAAGCAGGTGCCAGTTCAGTCCATGTCTGTGGAGCGGGCTGTGTGGCTGCTGCAGGTCAGTGAGCGAGCTCGGCAGGGAAGACTGAGAGCTCACTTCATGAAGACAATTCGGCAGGAGGAACAAAGAAGACTTCAGGGTAACTCTAGCATGCTGGACCCTAACCAGGCAGCCACCTGCATTCAGAAGGTATCAGGCATTACTTGATTTTCAACAAAAAACTTTCTAGTCCAACTAAATTACTGATGCATTTTCTATAGATGGGTTTGAAATTGGCAAAACAAACAAATGATGAGGTAAATTTTTATGCAGTAAACTTAAATATTACTATATAAAGGAATAGTTCACCTAAAAATGTTTTGTCTTTTATTATTTACTTACCCTCATGTCATTCCAAAAATTGTATGGCTTTCAAGAACTTTGAAGCTCTTAATAGGACATGCAATTAATCTATGTCTTCACTGGTATATTCCAAGAATTTTTAAGCAAAACAATTAGTTTGTATGATGAACAGGTTAAATTTAAGTCTTTATTCACTCTCAAATCAAGTTAATTTCATTAAACAGTTGTAGGCGTTCACTAATTCAAATATGGTGACACAAACTAGAAGACATGGAGTATTTTTTATGCTTCATGTCCATTTTGCGAGCTTGAAAGTTTAGGAAAAACAGTTGAAGCATTCTTCAAAATATCTTTTGTGTTGCAGACTTTATAACTTTCTCTTTTTTTCTTTTGTTCTTTTGTCATTACTGTTAGTTAGTCATTTTGTTGTGAGGTTAAAGGTTCATATTTTTACATTTGTCACCATTCTTGAGATTTTGTGTGTGAAGTGTTGAGGTCTATTTACAATCATTTAAAATTCTATTCCAAATATCTTTGCTCTGTATTGTGATTGCTCTTTCAGAAACAAAGATAGCATAGTTCACTTTACATGTGAAATGTTCTATAAAACTCTATTTTTGGTTATTGTGTTACTAACTGGAAGCTTGCTGAACAAGACATTTGTAGTTGTTATTTTCACATTTTCACATTGACTAAACAACGTAGCGTTACTTAGGGCAATTAAGACAATCATTAGGAGAACTTAAAAATATGAATTTTTAACCTTATTTATTTATTTATTTATTGGTTGGTAAACATTTCTCACAGGTCTCACAGGTATTTAGGAGAACTTAAAAATATGAATTTTTAACCTTATTTATTTATTGGTTGGTAAACATTTCTCACAGGTCTCACAGGTATTCATGAATTAATGTTATGAGTACACATTCAGTGTCATCAGAGTATGCAATTGGCTATTTAGGAAGTAAAAAAAAAAACTGTTATGGCCCTGAAGATGATAAACACATCATAACATTGCATCAATAAATATATCATTATTTAAACTGAAGTTGATGATCTAGCATCATACACAAGCGAGGTAATACCTGCTGCCCTACCTGTGCATGAACTCAGATGCTGTAGAGGTCAGGCCATCTCCTATCACAGTCATCAGTTGTCACATTTGACATGAAGTCCGCTCAACAAAGGACTATGAATGACATGCGATCCCATCCATGCATAAAAGATATATGTCCAACTCATCTGTGGGAATAATGTGCTTGTAGGCCCTTTGGCAGCAGGAGGGAGATTAGCATTGTAGTGCTGAGAGATGGGAAAAGGAAAGCATTCCTGGATTTTAGGTGTTGTTTTTTAGTGCCATCCTAATCATGAAATCTGAGCTCATGTATCCTGACGTCTTTTTGAGTGAGTGTTCGCTACGGTTGTTGAACCCAGACATAGATGTAGCCTGAAAGAGATAGCAGATATGATTTTGGAGCTCTGAAGTTTTTTGCAGTGCAGGTGTGAAACTGACATTGCTGAGTGAAAAGGTCCTCATGGGTAGCTCATGGGTAATTCACTTTCAAATAGCTCATACAACAAGCATGTTGTGCCGTGTAGTGAATGAGATTACAGGAGGTGATAAACAGAGATTTGGGGCTCTCACACTGCGAGACTGTTTTCACAAGGTCTAATCCTCCCTTCGCTCTCATTCTGTAGCTCACAGCAAAACAGATTTCTGTGCTGTGAAACCCTGGAAACATAATCCTCTCACTTCACTTGGCTATTGCTGTTTTAGCATCATTGTCGTTCAAACTAAAAAGGAGGATTTATTTAAAAATACAAGAATAATCCTTGCCTGCATTTATGAACTGTAAGCTGAGTCTTGCGATTGATTTGCCTTGGTTGTTGAGGTTATCTAAATACGAACCTCCCCACATCCTCAATGGCAACCTGAATGATAAAAATCAGTTTGTCAGATCAGAATTTCGGTTGCTGTTAGTACATTCCTCTCATCCAAAAATCCATAGTGAATGCAAGAAGACGGTAGATTGTTTCTCACCAGATAACACAAGAGCTAAAGAATGTACTTGATGTCAAAGTGACTATGATAGTATCATTTCTGGTATGTGTCCTCAGCCTCAGTTTTCTGTCCCTCCTGCTATTATGATGTGTTTTTCGCTCTGTCTTCTAGGTTTGGCGGGGGTATCGGGACAGGAGGAGGGTCAACAAGGATTGTCTAGAGGAGATGATATTTTTGGGAATGGTAAACACCAGGATGCTCTGCTAGTTTACTGTTTGTGAAAAGCAAGTCTTTTCGTGAATTTGTTGTTGTTTATCTTCTGCTATTTTTGATCAAACCACATTCTGAACTTTTTGTACCCTTTGTTGTCAGTTTTTCCATCTCTTGTCTCCTGGTGCCCTGTTTCCAGATACCAGCCCAGCAAACAACACCCAGCCCTGCCCAACTGCATGCCCAGCAGGTGGAAAGCAGGAGGCATTGTGTGCAGGAGGAGCATGAGGCTGAGTACCAGAGGGCACTGGTCAACATCAAAGAGTCGGTGCGGTCTGTTGATGGGCCAGATATTAAAGAGAGCCTGCAAGAACAAATACGCCAGTGGTTTCTTGAGTGTCGGTAAGTCATACACAAAAATCATGGATACACAGTTTTAAGCAGGGTTACAGTTTAATTAAAAAATTCATAGGTGGGTCAAAGGTGCATCGTTTTTGTCCTATCTATTCATTTATTGAGGAAAAATGCAATTCATACATACAATGACTTGGATACATTTTTTATGAAGAGAATATATTTAAATTATTTTGTTAAATATATAAGTCAATCAGATATTAAGTCAGTGAAAAGTCAGGATGATAAAACTGTCCTGGTATCCTAAGGAAGAAAAAATAATGACATTTTTGAAAATTAACCCTTGTTAAGTAGTTTGGCATAATATATATATATATATATATATATATTACACACATTGTGTGTGTGTGTGTGTTTAAAAAAACTTGAGATTCTCTGCAGTTCCTACTGACTATATGCTATATGTCAAGGTCAAAATTTAAAAAATCAGATGACCTTAAAAAAAGTAATGACATTTATAAATTAATAATTGAAAAATACTTTTTGTCTTGAAAAATATATATTTAAAAAAAAATTAAATAATGATTAGAATGTGTTTGCTCACATGTATTTAATCTGTAATGAAAATCTGTTAATTTTTACTTGATGGTTACACCACATGACATTTTAGGAGTCCAAAAATTGAAACCATTTGTAAAATTGGTATTATTAAAGTTTTTCAAAACCATATAAAACAAATATAGATAAAAGAGTACATTTCTAATAACTTGGCACATATGTTTTAAACTAAAATATCTTTATTTTTCTTTATTATGGACAGTGTTATAGGAAGGTATAAGTAATTGCAGCAAATTGTGACAAAATTTCAATAATATTTTTTCCACTTATGAAAAAAAGGGCTTTTTGTTCCTCGGCATTCCCTCAATTACTTTCTCAGAATCTCTGGAACTAATCACCTCTATGCAATCTTCTACCTGTCTCCTTTTGCTAATCTGCTAATTTGCTTCCACACTCTCAAGAGCTTTTCCTTGCATCTCCGTCCACTCAATCCATTATTTCACTCAAATTGTAAAGTACATTCCTGGCGTTTCGTCTCTTTCTTTTGTGCAGAGGCTGGAATGTAAGCAGTCAAAGCGATGGTCACTTTTACCCAGGGCTGTTTATGCTTAGCTAATGCATGTGCTATTTTCAAGTGTGCACGGTGTAGAGTGAGACTGGGCTGATTAGTGCATTCCAGCCTGATTTACGGCCTGCCACTGCATGCTGCTGCCCATTAATGTGGAGACAACAGTCATAAGTCATCTCAGTTGGACAACACAATGTTGTGGGGGGGAGTTCAGTAGCTTTGTCTCCGGTTAGTGGCCCCTTTCTCTGGCTCCTTCCAATGACCTTGCTGGGCCCCTGCTGGTTGTATAAGGGATGTATGGGATACCAGGTCAGGACCTGCAAGGTGAAGTATGTTGGCGTGGTTTCGTATATGCTGATGAAGTGGAAGAGCGAAAGGTGGAGTATTTAAACAGCCAGTCAGACATATGCCGTAAAAAATATAAATGCTTTACCATTATTACAATTTTCATCATGCTAACATACAGTCGGGTTCCGGATGTAAAAACCCAATTAATTTTCTCCAAAGGGAAGTTTCAAGGTTGTTTGGAATCAGTATGATTTGGTTGAAGCCATCTATTCACATTATTATTTATTTTTATTATTATTTATAAAATAATCATGTTTAACAGCTGTATTTGTGATGAAAAATTACATTACCCATGATGCTGTGCAAAATTCCACCAGAGATTCATAGCATGCAAATCATGGCAAAAGAGCTTGCAGGGAACGTCCATTTCTAATACAACTTTAACTGAATAGATGTACATTTCTTCATTGTTTTAATTTGATTATGTTATTCTTCATAGGATTGTAGTTCCTTCCCTTCCTAAAGCTGATAAGTACTTGTGTCTTTGTGTTTTTGTCCAATTTTCAAATACTTTTTTTCTGCAATGTTCTGATTCACCTTGTAGGTGGTTGGCTTGGTTCATGACATAACACTTCAACAAAGACATTTTTAAATCTGTATGGGAAAAATGGAAGAAAAAAAACAACATCACTGAAAAATTGTGTGGGCACTAATGCACTCTACACTGAGGTAGCTGAGAGAGAAATCAGCAGTTCCGTTGTACAATCCCTTTATTGGAGTTGTTGAATAAAAAGTATGCTTGGTTTATTCAAAATGTAGTGAATCTATTTTATTTTATTTTTCTTCCAGTGAGCAGATTTAGTTGAAATTCAATCCTCCACATTACAGTAGTACAGCTTTCAGCATGAGCTACCTCATTGGAAGTGAGTTTTAGCAGTGTGCTACTGATTAAGTTAGCTAGAGCAGAGAGCTGAGGCTGGGCTCTGACTGACACCTTTACCCTGTTATTCTAAACCTGCCCCAGCTCCCCTGAGAGTCAGCGCTGGACCTGGCTAATGTATCCTCCCCATGCGTGAAGTTCACAGTTCAAATATGATTGATTTGCCTTTGTTCATGCGATCTGCTTTGTTTATCTATATGTTCACACAGACATGAAGTCTGTGTTACCTCATCTTTAAGGAAAAATGTGTTTTTCACATAGAGTTCTTCCCATATATTTTCCGTTTTGGGAGAGAAATCTTAAAAAATATTGGGAGGGAAATTTAAACCAAAAAAGTTGAGTAATAGGTGTTTTTAGTCTCTCAATAGAAATGTTATATTTGTCCTCTTTAATCTACACCACTGTACATTTCAGCTGTTTAAAAACATTCTAGAAAGTCACCGTATTTAAGTTCAAAATGTAATTAAAAATATAAATATAATACATGTAATATAATACATTTTTAAATTAAATAATAAATTACATTATTGCTGTTTTGTGTTTCAGAGATGCCACGGGGAAATTCCCTGACTTCCCAAGTCCTGAGGATGGAGGATCTGCATCTATATTTGCTCAGAAGACACCAGAACAGGTTATTAATCCTATCAGTCTACTACATCCATCCAGATACTATCCATCATACTTTAGCTAATAAATATTATTTGATTTCAAAAGGATATTGCTTGATACTGTCTTTTTTTAGATACATAATAACTTTTTTCATTAATGCTTGTTTAAGAGTGCTAACATGTAGTGTTTTGAAGGTTGCTGCTGAATTCGCTGCTAAAGAAGAAGAGAGGGAGAAGAAGAAAAAATCGAAGGGAGAGAAAGACAAAAAAGGGAATGACCGCAAAGAGAAGAAGAAAGAGAAGAAAGGGAAGATGAAAGGAAAAAAGGGGAAAGGAGATACAGAGGTGAGGCCATGCCTTGATAAAAACGTATCACTGTTGCACAGAAATCAATAAAGTCTTTTTAAAATATCTGTATCTGCAGAATTAAATCAGCTGATGTGGCACAAATTTGAGTGTCCAGTGACTCAGATGACCTTTGTGGTCATGCCCACACACAATGAACCAGACTTGGTTGAACTGCATAGTGCTGACTTTAGGTGGAGAATTTGATTACAGATCGAGTATTGAAAGAAAATCACTTTTTTTTCCATTGTACATTCTCGTTTAGTGTTTCCTTGTCCTTGTCAATTATTGCAACCTAACTTTGTTACATCTCCATTTCAGGCAAGTTCCTCTAACCTTTAGGCTTATTTACATTACAGTTAGATGAAAGCAGGTTTATACTGTAGGCGTTCCTCTCAGCATCTGTGCTAGACAGTTTCATTTCACAGATTTCCCTGAGGAGAGAAGGCCTGAAGTTTCCAGATATTAAGTTAAAAGAGTCATAGATGAGAGAATTATGACATATCACAGCAGCACTTGCATCATTCCATCTTAGAAAAGGACATTTAACATACTCTACGCTCATATTCTCACGCATAATTGCACATTGTAAATATCTAGAGAACTGTAATATCCTTGCCAGTGTTCTGTTCAGGGTAGATTAAGATTAGGAATGTTGAGGATATTAGTTCCCTTTCAGTCGGTCACTCTGAGTCACGTCGGTGACCGACGAATTGGGATATCGCTTCGATAAACCAATCTACTTCGAGTGTAAACTAAACGAGCCAATGCACATTGGCATGCAATTATTGCATCCAGCTGCCGCTGATCACAGCATGAGTATAATAAGGCAGCAGGTGCAATGCATACCAGCTTTTCGCTTCGGAGCCGAGCGACAACATCGTTCTGCTCTATATTAATTTTGAGAACTACGAGTTCAGCACGCTCTCGGAAGTTTTCTGTGTTGGCGAGACGGCACTTCAGCGGTGGTCGTTCCAGTGTTGAGTGGGTTGCGCACTTCAGGCTGCACTACCCCCTGTCGTGTTGCAAGCGGCCATCTCCCCTGTGCGCCTCAGCACTAAAAGAGCATTTCCTAAAGAGCAAATTTCTCTAAAAGAGCTACACATGGGTCCTCATATGGCTTGTTAACTGAGGGGGGTTACAGAGTATTTGTTAAATATAAAAACAAAATATATATTGTGTGTTTGAGTGGTCCAGACGCTACAATACCCTCTTGGGACCTGTCTCTAGTGTTAAAATCACTACAGCATGGCCCATTCGAGCCTTTGCATTCAGTTAAGCTAAAGTTTCTTTCATTGAAAACTCTGCTCCTATTTGCACTGGCCTCCATCAAGAGGGTAGGGCACCTGCACGCATTTTCGGTCGACGATTCGTGCCTAGAGTTTGGGCCGGCTGACTCCCAGGTAATCCTGAGGCCCCGGCCCGGCTACGTCCCTCCTTCAGGGAACGAGGGTTACCATACGTAACCGAGACGCTTGTTAAACTCATCGACAGTCTCCGGAAATATCTGTGATTTCAGCAAGGCGTTCCTGCTTAGTGTGCCATAGTGTTACCTGTTGCTCTCCCTATTCAGAACTCTTCCTCTTGTTTAACATAGATATAGCTTCTGTTTTCTGTACTACGACATCCAGACTTCCTGTGTTCCAATATTTTATTTTAAAGCTGTAATATGATGTTTTAAAGCTTAGATGTGGCAGACAGCAGTCTTTCGTGTTTAAGTCCAAAGTGATTTAGGTTCATGTGAGGTTTAATGTTCTCTGAGCTGACCTCTGAACGTCATATGCTGACCAGTGGCTACTGTGAGGCACTCAAGCGATGAAAATGCCTGCTCATGCTGATTGGCTGTGTTCCGGAGTTATAGAATGAAGCCTTTGTTCATGCTTTCCTTCATAAGAGCACCTGTAATCCTCATTGGAGAGCAGAACCACTGATATCTGCTCATAATGAGGCCGAAAGACCAATCTGACCTTTTTCAAAGGCTCACATCCTGTTTGAAAGCTGAGCCTTTCAATAGTTAAGGGATTTTTGGCAGAGCTCTTATGTTGGCCTAGTTTAGGACTAGTTTAAATTTTCAAGTGCCACTCAAAGGCTCCTTGTTAAAGAAAAAT
Organism: Sinocyclocheilus rhinocerous; assembly: GCF_001515625.1. NCBI lineage: Eukaryota > Metazoa > Chordata > Actinopteri > Cypriniformes > Cyprinidae > Sinocyclocheilus > Sinocyclocheilus rhinocerous. The sequence goes on from NW_015648045.1 coordinate 55,580, forward strand.
GAAGGCAGTACCAAAGTTATACAAAGAATGTTTTTAAATCTGTGATTAGTAAATATTTACCGTATTTCCACCACTGCTTACCAATGATTAAAATATGTTTTTAATTTATTTGATGTAAACAGCATGGCCAAAGGAGATATAAAAATTTACTTTTTGTATATTTTGAATAATATAAAGATATGTAGATTGAAAATATCTAAAAATGGCCAAAAACATATAAAAAATAAAAGTAGCTAATTTTTAAAACCCATATTCGCAATTTATTTTTGTATATTTTGAAATATATAATTTTTTTTTAAATCTAAAAATATACATATGTTTTTGTTCCCTATATCTGACAAATTCAATTAGACCTGGCACATAAATTCATTTTGCTCCTGACCTGGCCACAGGTTTCTTTGATATAATCTGCTAGATCCATTTGGAAGTTCTGTCTAATGCCACATGAATAATCATAAATCACTGCTCCCAGGCACTTAAGTGCCTTTCATATTTTCAGATGGATTTGTGTCTCTTTTGGGGGTCATTAGCTGCTAATGGAGAAATGTGTTTAAAGAAAGACAGCCCATAAAATATACAGCCTCCATTTGGCTTATTCCTTCTGAAAATGCTCTACTCCCAAGCAGACACACTCTGCGTTTTTGAGTGTGTGCTTGTGACACGCAATCCAAACATTCGCATGAGTATGTGAGGACATTGATTTACTTTTAATGTGCGACCCCTAGTTGAGAGAAAGGAAAACAGGAGGCACCGTAAATCATACTCGCAGCATCACGTTCAGCCCCCGCTGTGTATTCACATCATTAAAATGCCAGCGCTGAGGGTGACCCTGCACCAGAGCAGCGTGCAAGAACATCGCCCTGGGAAGAGCTTTGATCACTCATGTGGAATCTCAGTCTCATAGATTTATCCATAACTTGACTTCAATTATTTCAGAGAACTTTCCTTGTCCACCATGTAAAGTTCGTATACAGGAAAACAGTGATGCTGTGCTTGTGAAGGACCCACCTTAATACAAACTGTCTGTTTTGCAGGAAAAAGAGAAGGGATGGAAGATGACTCCCAGTAACTTCCTTCCTACAGTAGTCGAGGGAGCCAAACTGTACAAAGGTAAGTGGGAGATGACGGCAAAAGGGTGCAGTCTGCGTGTCTGTCATCGAAAATTAATGCAGCTTTTCCCTGACCAAATGACTGATTCTCAACAATGTCAACAGTGTTTGTGTGAGGTCAATGAGCGAGTGAGCTTTCATCACAATTGTGACATGAGATGTGTCTGGAATACGTCTAAGTAACCAATAATGATAGGGCCATGTCAGATTCTCAGGTCAAGACCAGTCCAGATGGTTCCCCACCCCACATGGAACTTTTTTCCTCTTCTTTCTCTACGTCTTTCTCCACTTCTTTCTCCTTCCCCCTTCTTTTGTGACTACAGATACGTTTTCTTGCCCTCTCATTAAAGCTGAGTCTCTTGACGCCACATTGAAGTCCAGCTCCTCGTCTTTCTATAATCAACAGCAGTCGTCTGTCACTCCCCCGTTGTCTCGGTTTCATGGCAAGAACAGTTTTCACAGGCCATATAACCAACTACATTTGTTTGTGAAGTGATAGGTGTTCATTTTTTTTTTCAATTAAATTCTGTTTATTTTGGTCCTTACATACAACTTTTCACAAAAAATAAATAAATGAATATAATTTCTGAAAAAGGTTTAGACAGAAGCCTTGCTTATTAAGCCTACACTTTATACATATTTAACCGATGTACGTCACTTTTCCACTAGATTTGATAATACAAGATAAACAAAAGTTACATAATACATTTCCCAAAATATACATACTTAATTACAAACATACATAATTACAGAAATACACATTCCAACTATTACTTCAATATGTTAAATAATACTTACACAATTTATTGATAATGAGTCATATAATTATTTAGCACCATGTTTTTATATATTTTCTTAAATTTGCAAGGTCATTTACATAATTTTAATTCCTTATCACAATTATTCCATAGATGTACCCCTTTGACAGATATACACGTATTTTTAGCATTAGTTCTTGCCCTTACTTTTTTAAACATATACATTCCTCTTAGTTTATACTGACTTTCTCTTATTTTGAACAGCCTCTGAATACAATTTGGAAGTAAATTATTATAAACTTTGTACATTACCTGTGCTCTATATAAATAAACTAAATCAGCAAATTTTAAACTAAAGCATGTAATTTAATAAAAAATTTGTTTGTTGGTTCGTAATAATCAACCTGTTTAACAATTCTTATAGCTTTTTTTTGTAACATATATAATGAATTTGTATTAGTTGTAATTAATTGACACCCACACCACAATAAGTAATGTATGGAACTATGAGCGCACAATACAATATATATAATGTGTTTTCATTCAAAGTATATTTTGTTTTATTTAATATTGCAATGGATTTGGACATTTTTGTTTTTACACAATTTATATGTGGTTTTCAACATAATTTATGATCAATTATACACTCTTTCTATTTCCTCATTGTTAATCCTTATTTTAACTTTATTGTTACTTTTTTCGATTGCTAAATATTATAAACTTTGTTTTACTTAAATTCAATGAAAGTCTATTGTCATCAAACCATTTTTTGAAACTCATCAATTCGATTTCCACTGTATTCAGAAGCTGTTCCAAATTTTCCCCCGAACAATATAAATTAGTATCATCAGCAAACAAAACAATTTTTAATACTTTGGACACTTTGGACGATTCATCCAGTTCTCTCCAAACGATTGACACTGTAAAACAGTACTGATAAATTTACAGTAAAGAACTGGCAGCTGTAGTTGCCAGACATTCACTTTAAAAATATGGTGTTTACAGGAGGCATTTAGATGCATGCATATTTTACAATTCATGACGATTTAGATCATCAATTGACATAGTGTTAACTAGCCCTGACAAGGAGTAAACTAACATACTTGAAGTTCTAAAATCTGCTGCATTATAACACAGATGTTAAAAAACAGCACATGATGAATCAAATAAAACATACTTTTTCATAAACTCAACACTCAAAGCACTCAAACTGTATGTCACACACCCAAAGACAAAATACTGTACCATCAGGGTAATAATACACTATATAAACACTGCTATAAACATTGACTAAAATAAAAAAAATGTAGCCAACACACTCTGATGACAACAATTATATTAAATGGCAAAATCATATGATATAGTACGTCTTGGATATTGGATTATATGGAAACATATAACTTTTCTACATTTTTTTCCTGTCACAATCATGGTTAGGTTTAGGGTTTGAGTAAGGGGTTAGGCTTTATGTTTTGATTTGAAATAATACTGTCAATTAAAAAAAAAAGTTTTGTAAGCAAATCATATCAAATCAATTTATAGCAAATCATAGCAAATCAAATTATAAGTTATTATGAATAACAATATAAGGATTTTCTTGACATCTAGAAAAAAATAGTTAAAGATTTCATGTTTACAAAAAAACTATAAATATGTGACGCATCACAAATACATTTTTGTGGATTTCTATCCTTTTTATTGTTTTTCACTAACCTACACTACCGATATATGTGTGTGTGTGTGTGTGTGTGTGTGTGTGTAAATATCGTACTAAGTAATAAGTATAATCTTTTTTTTTTTATATATAAAATTGTGAACCGTTTTTACTGTATAATGTTTTTCATGGATGTCCTAAATTATTATGGTTGTAAATCATTTGTTCAGCTTGTTCAGACTTAGTAATGTAAAATATTGCCATTTATTTCAACAGTAAAAGAAATGTAATTCTTCCCATCCACACAAATGGCTTTGCCACATTCTATGTCCTATCTGACCTGATGCTTCACTTGGGTCTTATTCTGCATTGTGTGAAGAGAATGTGTGTTTAGGAGCCATAATTCAACTTCAGCATTGCCTGCAGAACAGCAAATCAATCAATTCACCCCTGAAACCTTGTGACAAGACAAGCATGTTAATGACTGAGACACTACTTCCTGTTAGTCTAGAGGTTTAAGGTCTCTCAACAGGAAATGAGAAGACTGGACTGCACTTCTGTGTTTAAATGATCAATGAAGACAGGGTAGAGAGCTAGATCTCAGATCTTCCGAAACCATTGAACGTTTCTGTGCATGTCTGTGAATGTTTGTGTCAGTAGGGAGCAGGTGAACCAGAGGTCTGCAAAAACACATTCTAAACATGTCATTCTAGTATTTCCAGGATGGATTGCTATGACAACATCCTGTTCTGTTGCCTGGGTTCAGTGATTAGAGAACTTCTATCAACAAACTGCATTCACACCAGTTCCATTTTAGCTGTGGTCCGGTCCATTACCAACCATCTCTAGGGTCAGCTACAGATTTCTCTTCTACACCTACTACAACTGACTCATTTACTTTCTGTTACCTGAGAGAGGTGTGAGGTATTTTTTAAAGTCAACATCTGATAAGGAAAACGTCTGTCTTTTTAAAATCACTGAATCTTACATTTATCTCACAGCTGTGCATTTGCCTTGTAACTCTGAATGAGTATCATTCTTCAAAGAACATAGAGGTTCACTGAAGCGGATCATCCACTTCACATCTGCTGAAGTTCTCTGTGTTCTAAGCCCCTTCACATGTATTAATCACAAGACATGCGTTGACGTCAAGTCACTTCAGTTGCTTCTATCGCCTACAGGTCTTTGATTCTTAATCTTTCCCTTCAAACCATCAAACTGCAGTGTGATTGTAATAGTACTACAATCTATGCATTGAGAAATGCAATTTTGTAGCATAAAATGACACCGTATTGTGTGATGAACAACTCTCAAGTACAACTACATTTACATTAAGCATACTTGTAGTCAATGTAGTGCAATAGTACTTCAGATCAGCACAACAACAGGTCTGACGGACAGCTGCACTGCAAAGTGAACTAAGCTGCAGTTTCTGTGTAACAGCTGCAGTGCATTGGCATGGATACAGTTGCAGTTTTCATATTTCACTATATACTGTAGGCCTACAGTTGAAAACCTTTTCATAGTAGTAACCTACCATATATTGTGGCTTTATTGATACAGTCATTGCTGCTATTGTAGCCAAACAGTTATATTTTGCTATTTTATTATGCACACTTTTTTTCTGTACAATGAACAGATAAAACCCTCTGTGCGTAGAACATTTCATATATACTACTATTATACTACACATGGAGAGTATACTAACTTTTAAAACCACAGCCAATCCAGCATCATAATTATACAGTGCAAGCATGTAAATTGGATGCTGTACTACTGCAGTTTTGCAGCACAAGTGTGGTGATTTGGATGCAGTAGAAGTGAATTTTTGAGTACTGCTGTTGTACTGTGCTCAATTTAGCATGTTTTACTACAGTTACAAATATTACAATACATTTTTTGAATGTGCTTATTGGATATTTAAATACTTTACTGTTGCAGGTAACAGCATGGCATGTTTAAAGTGTGATATTCATGTACATGCATCTTTATCTTACTCTGTGTGTGTGTGTGTGTGCGCGCGTTTTTGTGACAAATGAGGACATAAATTTGTATAATGACAAGGGTATGACATAGGTATTACAAGGAGAAGGTGACTTTGTGTTCAAGAGAGTGTACTTTAAAAAAAAGTGCACTTTGTAATAATATTGCTTTTAAAGTATACTTTAAAGAACATTTTAAATCATTGTTTTAATAATCTTTTGTTCTTTTTGTTCTGTGTTGACTAACGTAAAGTAATTGATTATAATTGTAACTGTAGTGTATTATTCAATATTGTATGTAAAGTTAATATATTTTTTAAAAGTTTCAATAGAAATTATAATAAAGTATATTTTGGTTCACCCTAAATGCTTGTCATGCACTTTAAGCATATTTAAAAGACAAAAGAATAAGTAATAATGAAACAAAGATGTATAAGTCCTACCTAAGTTGGTCAAAAACACTCTAAAGGTCAGCTAATTGCATTTAATATAAATTTTTATTATGATACATTTTCATTTAATTGCAGTTAACATGCAATTAAGTGTCTGAAAACATTATATTCCGTTTGCACTTAAAGGTGACATATCATGAAAATCTGACTTTTCCAGGTTTTAAGTGCTATAATTAGGTCCCCGGTGCATCTACCAACCAAGGAAAGGTGAAAAAGATTAACCCAGTAACTTTGTTTTGGTAAGCCTTTTTCTACAAGCGTCTGAAAAAAAAACGAGCGCGTCTGATTTCGCTCCCCTAGTGACGTTGCAAAGGGATCTCATTATAATATTACGCCCCTTAATCTCTACGTTTCCACCCACGACGCCATCATTTGATTTCGCAAGCGACAACGGTGTACCAGTTCTAATGCCATGGTGAACGTTTGAGCAAAACACGCTAACTGTTCGGCTGCACAGACGAGCACAGAACACTGTTTACAGTCTCAGCCTCAGAGGAGACAAGAGAGCAGTGGATTTATTGATTTAATATCAGAGGTTTAAACTAATATGGTTTAAAACGCATGATTTCAGCACGATAAACATTCTAATCAGAACCAAAACAGTTGTTTTTTAGCAGGTACGAGCTGTAATGGCGCAGCTCTATTCTGGAAAAGGGGGCGGGGAGCAGCAGCTCATTTGTATTTAAAGAGACAGGCACGAAAAACAGCGTGTTTCTGCTTCCACTCAAAATAGGCATTTTCAAAATGATATAATAAATGATCTGTGGGGTATTTTGAGCTGAAACTTCACAGACACATTCTGGGGTCACCAGAGACTTATATTACACATTGTAAAAAGGGGCATAATATGTCTCCTTTAAGTATATTATTTCTGTATAATAAGTACACGCACAGCTTGTACAGTAAACAATGTGAGGAGCCATTCTGAACTCCTAAAAGATTTGTATATGTTCAGCAGACAAACATATTTAAGTCCATGTCCTACATCCGGCCTGTCAGACAGCTAATTAGAGCCGAGGGTCTTTGCTGTGCGAGTTAATCGGCAGCACACTGTTTTATCAGCTGTCTGTAATTGGGATATGATCATGTGGTGGGTTTATTTAGTTGTAATGAGGCGGAAAGGTGAACACCATATTTACCCAGAATCAGACAATAACCAGCATGATCTCTAGAGGGACAAGCTCTGTTGGGAAAGTCACCCGCACTGCTCTTGAGAATGGCTTATAGAGAGTCCAAGGAAGTCATTGTAGTACTCAGGGTAAAATTGAAATGGCCTGTCTGGGCTTGTCTGGCACTTGCTTCCCTCTCGCTCACTTTTTCCCCCTTTCCCTTCCTGCATCCCACTGTCACGGTGCACTTGCTGGATGTTTGCATTTTAGTCTCATGGCAGAGAGAGCCGCGTTAAGGAAGTGTCTGTTTCTTGGTGTTAGCTGAATGACTGAGACAAACAAGCAAAACAGGCTGGCAGAAGGAAAGCAACTCTGTCTCCGCAGACTGACCGGCATACAAATCTTCACAAAAGGTACAAAAGACCATACCTTGAAGGTAAGTGGCCGCTATGGAGCCTAGTGGAGTAGATACAGCTGACCACCCTCCAGCCCTGAAGTGTTTTTACACTCAGTCTCCATATGGTGGGGTGGCAAATGTGTTGTATATACACCATGTTCAGTCAGAGCAGATGTGTGTGGCCACCCCCTCCCACAAAACTGGCCGCCATGGCACAAGCTTTTCTGTTCATCCACAGTAGTGTCTGTTCTTCTTGCACCATGTGGAGTTGAAGCATTCTCAGAGGGCTTCAGTGCCAATAAAGAAGGTTTAAAAAGCTGACCCCTAACAGTCGTGTGTTTTCAGGGGAGTTAGGTGGATGTTGTCTTTAAACAAACAGGCCAGGCTGTGGTGAATGCATCCCTCTGAAGGAGTGAGGCAATTATGTGGATCGTATTGCCCCGGGATGTTTTGAAAATGTGACTTTGAAAAGGAGGCTTTGTGGACGACAGTTTGACCTCTGACCTCAGCAACATATCTCATTTCAAAGTTCGATGCTTATTTTTAGGTTCCACCAGAGTGAACTTTAACATCAGTGGCCTTTGACCCCTGTGTGAACTTGACAGCACTGATTATTAGAGTTGTGTGGAATTCAGAATTTAAAAATTGGCTGTCTTTCATTTTATGAGTCAGTATTTGAATTGAACTGGCAGCAAGATGTTGAACTATAATTGAAATTACAGACAATTGGAATTTCCTGAACTGCAATTCAAAGATATTTTAACAATTGTTCTTCCACCCTGGTTTGTAAATCTGTCTGCAAAGCTCGTGACACACCAAACCAACATCAAAGAATGAGCAGCGATGAAAGCTGACTGTGTTGTTGCCTTGTGTCACCTAAGCCAAAAAGTTGCACTTGAACACACAGCAAAGACTACAGCCAGCAGCCAACTCAGCTGGAGGCAGTAGTCAACATTCGTTATTCAAAAAGGGAAACCAAATCTAGGACTCCAGATATACAAACCGTAAACAAAGCAGCGCTTACCATTTTGAATATGAATAATTTTTATCAGTCCACCAGTGGCCAAAAATCTACCAACATGGTCCAACTAGTGTCGATGCTGCAGAATAACAAGCCTAGAAAACTGAGCCGACAGATGCTCAATGTTCCGACTTTGGCCGCCAGCTTGGTGTGTCACTTCGTTGAGGCCTATAAAACCTTAAAACGTTCTAAGAACAGTGTATATAAGAGAAAAAAAAGTCATATGAGCAAGTATCAAACTTTTGCTGTAGTTTGAATCTTGTTTTGGCATGGGCTCTATCAAACTTTCTTTGTTTTGACAATGGGTGCTCCCCAGAGGTCAATGAGTGTTGCCGTTTAGAACTGTCCATATTAAACGTCTGCTAGCTGACTACTTCAAATTCTATGTAACACTATTTATTTTCACAACAAACTACAACCTCTCCTCATCACCCTGTTGTGCAATATAGTAGTCAAACCTTCTTGACTGTGTTCATGGATTTTGTGAATTGTAATTTCCCTCCCAATCTGACCTGATAGCTCAAAGTCTATCTATACAGATATGAATAGATTGTTTTATGTACTTGCTCAGTAATGACATTTTGTTCATTTTTAACCAAAAACTTGGGGGGGGGGTCTGTATTGTAGCTTTAAATTCAAATGTGAATTCCAGTATTAGTTCTGTTTCAATTTGTAAAGGCACACAACCTTACTGTCTATGAGACTTATGTAGTTACATAAGTGTCCGTGTTGCTCAAACAGTAGGGCATTTTTATCATTATTTTATTAACTGATAACAATGTTTTTGTTGAATGCACTGTAAGTTGCTTTGATTACAAGCATCTGCCAAAAGTAAAAATATTTTTTAGCACTTTCACAAATGTTTGTCCTGGCAAGTTTAGATACATTTTTTGCTGTTTATTTCTGTGCGTCTGTATGATATGCAAATGGACAAAACAGGGAAAAACAACTTCAGACTCATTGTGAGGTCAGAACCTGCCATTCAGTCCAGTTCCAGTTTCCAAATCAACCTGGCATACTGCCTTTAGCCAGGACAGGAAGTGGGTGGAAATGGACTTCCTGTCAGGATGTGGCTCGTGAGAGCGCAGCACAGAGTACAATCGTATGCTACGTTCTCACCCAGACTACAGCACCTGTGCTTCCTCTACGCAGGACACATGCAAGAGCTCCGACTGAGGCCCAACAGACCTCTCTCAGAATTGTTTCCTCCTTTACACACAGTGCTGACTGATGTTCTCCTGGCTTTACTTTGATGCTTTGTGTCCAACTCGAATTTGTTTTCACATGTCAGAAAATGTCTATATGTTCTGCTCTTTAGATGAATGTAACGTGAAGCACCATTGCAGTTTCCCAATGGTATGATCATATTGTCACTGCTGTTGCCATGTGTTTTATTTAAATCTGTACTTACCCTGTGGATTTGTTGTGCGTTGCAGAGGTTTGGCATAACCGAGATGAAAAACAGAACTTCCTTCAATGTTTTGATGCTCAATTGGTGTGTGAGGAGAAGAGATTGGAAGTTGAAGAGGAGCTCAGAGTTCAGGTGGGAGCAGAGCTGTCATCAGGGGGGAACCAGGGGCCTGTGATGAAGGAGGCTCAGTAAACACATATTAAACCTTCCAAAAGTATGAGTGGGGCCCTCAGTTTCATAATTTTGTCTTGTACCCTTGTGAATTCAAGCCCTGGTTGGGAGTAAAGAAATCAACACTCTCTCTGCACTACATTTTTATAAAAGTCATAACACTCTATGAAAACAAAACACCTCAGCTCCTTCACTTCCCTTGTGGCCTAATTCATTCCTTTACATTTTTTTAGTCTTTCTCCCACTTTGTTTTTATCTTTCTCTATCTCTTTGTTTCAGGTGGATGAACTGATGAGGCAGGAACTGAAAAACCTTAAGCTGGTGGTGGACCGAGACAAGGGAAAGAAAAAGAAAAAAGTCAAGAAAAGTAGTAAAAAGGTGAATGGCATGCATACTTCCTTGGAGATAAGACCTTAAGCACATTCTAAATGCCCTGCATGAGTGACAGTGTACAGATGCTCAGTGCTCCCTGCTCAGATTCTAGATGGTGACTGGTCTGTAAACGCCTGTAACGTGTCGTTTAGTCTGGATGGAACCAGAACTTGAGATGTACTCTCAGCCTTCTGTTTATGCACCTTGTGTGAGGGGCCCTGGGGTCATACAGTGATCTGCCCTTATGACCAGGAATGTGGGCTGGACAGAGAATTAGTAAAGGTGTCTTGCCCTCGTCAGCTTGTGTTTTGATAGGGCCCCTTTTTCCCACCTTCTCTACCACACACACACACACATAAGCAATATATGTCTAGTGGAACAAAGACATATATGCCTGGGTAAAGTACATTTACACACACAAGAAGGTTAAATGTGGCTTATTGACACTGGCATTTGAATATGCTTCCATAAAATCCTAAACCCAGAAACCCAGTGTTATCAGAATGTTGATACTTTACGACTTACTACATCACAACGGTCAATACTAGGCATTCATATGTGCAAAGTGCACACAATAAACACAAATTATCATGCTAGCAATATCTAGACAGAATAATAAACATAGCCCGAGATAAATGTGAATATGTGTGTGGCTGTTTAACTGTGACCTGTAAATATATGTGAATATATAGGTGATCAATCCATCTCTGTATTTCCTGCAATCAGTCAGTATTGTGTCTTTTCCAAAACAAGACGCAGAGAAAAAGGCCTCATCGCATGCCTGCACAAGAGCTAGAATTCCTCAACAACATATTTGGCACTCTGCTTGAGTTGTTTTACGCTGAGAGGTTTTGACAGCTAAATCGGTCACAGACGCTGTCTTTCTGACTCGTGTAATTTATACACAAAGATGTTTTATCATTAATCATCCTGCAAATGCAGGCACACGCAAATCGCATTCAGCTCTGCTGGCATAAGACTAAATTCCATTTTCTCACAATGTTGGTATATTGAACTTTGTAAAACATTGAAATTGAAATTTTGGAAAACATTCAGTGAATTTTGGAAGCTATGCAATTTGGGTACAGCAAATGAAACATTATGCAACAGGGAGGGTTTGTTTGTTAAGTGAACATGCGATGCCCAACTTGAGCTAATGCTAGCAGGAGTTCACTCTGTCTGTTATATAATTGCAGGCATCAGTGTTTTTAGGAGAAAGCTACTGACTTCTCCATTTGCAGGGTGTTTTCGATCTTAATATCACTGACTCACAAACTCAGACCTGCCAGGAAATGATCTAAAATTCTCCATAAAAATATTTTGGGGAATCACAGTACACTCAGTCCAGTGGTTTCTGAGAAAAAGCAGTGGATATGTTCTATTCCTCACCCAATAAATATTTAGAACATTTGGTAATGTATTATCTGAGAAAATACCTGGCTGCTAGTCCTGCTAGTCTGGTTCATTTGTGGTTTGGAAAAGCCAAGCAAGGTTCCAGGGTGTCTCCGGCAAGCTGCATAAAAAAGGTTGTATTAAGAGTTCTTTATGGATAATCAAGAAAATACACACGTGTAGTGACACACAGTGTAATCGATTTGTTTGTTAAGTCAAGTCTCCAGATGTTTTTCAGGATTTCTTCATTTTGGGTGCAAGCACATATGCCACACATCTGATTTTTCATTGTCGAGTCAGAAGATTTAATATACTGAAACAGACATGTACATGTTCCTTGCTGTTAAAAGAAAAATAAACTTCCTTTACAGTCTGACACTAATCTAGGCACACTTTGATTCACATTATGGCTTATTTCAATCTATTTTAATACAAACCAGAAAAATTTATACTGGTACTGTCATATGGCAAAATATTTTACTACCCTTCTTGATTCTTAATTATTTTCATATCTTGTTGTCCATAACTAAAAACACATTTTCTTTGCTTTCAGAAAAAAAAGAAGGGGCGGAAGACTGGAAAGAAGAAGAAGAAAGAGAAGGATCTCACAGCTGACAGGTTCGAATAACCAAACTGGTTTAAAATGCAAAGTATGTTTCGCGAGAATCTTGTAATGTAGTTTAATCATTGCTAATAGAGCACATTTGACCCCTGCCACTGTTTGCACTGGGAGATGTAGATCATATGTTAGACACCAGTGCACTGAGAGAGTTCTGCAATAGAGGGATTGTGTCTTTGGAAAGTGCTCAGGCGTTGTGAGTGTCAGGGGTTTGGAGCTCAGGGGGTGACTGGCGGACGTCCATGTGGAGCAGAAGAATTAATTGCTGGCTTTGAACGCTGTGATGTAATAGAAGGTTGCGTCAGATACACAGCATGACTGATCAGTTTGCAATGCTCTTTCTCTTGTTCTTTCTCCTAAACTTTCTGTCTACCTCTCTTTTTGTTTTCCCTCTAGGACCATAGAATCACTGTATGAGGAGCTTGTAATGGAAGGCTTCATAATCAGGCCAAAGAACATCAAGTTGACAGATTACATTGGTAAAAACCAAACACAATCACCACCGAGATAACAGTCACTTCTTTTTAGTCTCGGACATTCTGTAATTACCTGACCCAAAACTGGTTTAATTTGGTCAATTCTGCATTGAATTGAATGAAAAGTCTGTCATTACCCTTATCCTGTCGTTCCAAACCCGTATGACTTTCTTTATTTTGCATTTACATTACATGGTTCAAGTATCCCAATTCTGATTTTTTTTTTGTGCCCATGTGGCACAGATCGGATATGACCCACAAACATGCAAACAGGAAAAAAACAAATGGATCCCAACATTCTCAGATCACTTTCAGGCCTCATTCAAATGTGGAAATGTGAACTCTGTTATGAATCAGACATGCATTTGCATCTGTCATGTAAATCATGTAAACTGGTCATCAAAAGAATTTGATATAGTCAACAAATTGGAATTGTGCATCAAGACCTGCTGTAACGACGGAGGCGTGAGGATCCATCTGAAACTTTATTTAGAGCGTAGTCAGACAGGCAGGGTCAAAACACCAGCAAAACAGTACATCCAAGGTATTCCAAAAGAGTAATCCACAGAACAGGCAGTAAACTATCACAAACCAGGTAAACAGTCCAAGAACAAAGCATGAAGACAAGGCAAGGCAAGGCAGAATCTAGACAACATAACAGGCTAAAAATAATCAGCAATGTGTGTGTGGATGAGTGCAACCTTTATAGTGTCACTAATGGGAAACAGGTGTGGTGTGATAATGAGTTCCTAGGCAGGGGTTATGGGAAATGGAGTCCGGAGAAAACAAAGACGAAACCCACTATCGTGACACCTGCAGTGTAAATGTGGCCAAAATGTCTTCTTTTATGTTCCACAGACGAAAGAAAGTCATACAGGTTTGGAAAGACATAAGGGTGAGTGAATGATGACTGAATGTTTATTTATGGATGAAATATCCCTGCTTAAACTAAACATTACAATCAAAAAATATTTCATTCTGTTTTGAAGATGTAAACATTTCAGTTGTATGGTACTTTTTTTTCTAATTGAATAGTCTATAAATGGTGTACATATTTCTGAATAAATGTTAAGAATTTAACTAAAATTAATTAAAAGTATAACAGCATATCAACTATAACCAACAAATTTTAGAGCTATGAAACTATGACGAACTATAATTATACTTAGCAAAGTTAAGCATATTTAAATAAATGAATCATTTATTTAATTGTTTTTTCTTGGGAAATTAAATAAATAAACAGTTAAAAATTAACTGTCACTTCATTTTTTTGTAACATTCACTCATTCATTCATTTGTTGTTGTTATTTTTATTATTATTATTGGACAATCAGATCTTATAGTCCACCCTGTCAATGGTGCCAGAAAAGACTAGATCTTCATTTGGCACAAGAAGTTGAAGGCCCCTTAAGAATCATTCCATCCCCTCTGTTTCCTGGCACAATGTAATGCCACATGAAAAGAGAGACTCTTGTCCCAGTTCAATGGCTGTGGTCACACTTATGGACTCCAAACTGCCTCTGAAGTAATTTGTTTACTAAACATTTCAGTATTCCTGCTGATAATTCTTGGAAATAATTAGTATATCTAAATCACATAAAGTACATAAAGTCCAATCTCAGAGCTGTAGCATTGAAGTGAACATTTATTGTACATTGAGGGGTCTTTCCTAGAACAACTTAAAAACACTGCTTTCAGTGGTTTTCATGTTTTGCTATTGTTTACATCTCACAAGCACATTGAAGTCAGAGTTAACTCAGTCATATAGCAGCGTAAATTATGTTTTATGATGCAATGCATTGGCCAGGGGTTCAATCTGGGTTTTACTGCTGAAGCGACTTGATCACAGACACGTGCGCAGTGCTGAATCACATCCCTGTGAACGTGTGTGTATCACAGTGGATTTTATGACTCATCAACGGTTCAACTGCACAGCGTAGCAACCTAATGTTGCTCTGAAATGGCACAAAATATGAAACCTTAATATTTTGTTTCTGTTTAGTGTCTTCTTACAGGAACAGGGTGTGGCGTTTCAAGTATAGAAACCACATCGACTGCTATGTGATGGAACAACTTTGTTACTCTGACAGTTTTTTTTTTACATTCCATGGAAACCAGGGTTGTAACGGTGACGTGATGCAATGCTGGCAAGAAGCCATTGATGTCTAATGTTTGATAACATATGTAAAGCAGGCTGGCATACGTTTTTCCTTGTCTCTCTAGGCGAATACAGTTACCTGGGCACAACATTGCGGCAAGCAGATATTGAGCCCATGCCATCTCTCTCTGATGTCAGACAGCTCATCGCACTGTATGGCGTCCTGCCTCTGGGTGAGTGTAACCAGCTCTGACTAGTCAGGCCTAGTCACCACTGCTTCCCTTCATTTTAGTCATTAAAAAAAATGCGCAAAAACACCTGGAGTCTGGTACTACTAAAAAATTAATAATCATGAGATATTTTATTTGAATATATCTTCATATGAAAATTTTAAGAACAAACAGTCTGAGAATTACCAGTATTAACAAAACCATTAATAGTACTTATTGTTTTAAAACATTCACATAAACTTTCACTTTCAGATGAAAAGGGCAATTAATTTTTCATGCTGCGGTGGTTCATCAATAGGCATGCATATTCATGTTTATCAACAAAATTCAGTCCATGATAGTGAGTGGTAGATATAAATAGGCTAAATATATTTTACAATATATTAGGGGTCGACCGATATGTGTTTTTCGGGGCCGATGCCAATACCGATTATTACAGATCAAGTGGACCGATAACTGATATTTTGAACCGATATATATGTCTGGTGTAAAAATGAAAATTAATGTCAAAATTAAGAATAACAAGGGCTCTGACAAAAACTGCCTTCCCTGGTGTTGGTTGAGTGGCTAACCAGCTTGGGGAAATGTAAGTATTTAGCTTCAATAATTTACATGTTAGAAATGTATGTGTAATAGCATAACCATGCAAATGAAGGCATAAATCAATTTAATTTATCTTTAAATCAAATGGGAGTTAAACTCTTTATTTTTTGGCAAACAAAGGGTTTACTATTAAAATTAAAACATGGA
>NW_015648045.1:71655-71893 GCF_001515625.1 Sinocyclocheilus rhinocerous
AATAATTATGTATGTAAATATGTATGTTACAATTATGAAAACGTTTTTATATAAATTGCTGACAATACAATACTGGACAATGATGTAATCTGCAGAATTTACACGTCAATTATGAGACTACAGTGTTTCCCAAACATTGAGTGCGGGTGTTTATATCATTATATCACTAAGGAAACCGACTGTCTTCAGAAAATTTTGGATGTCATTTTCATTTCTTCTTGCATGTAATGCATGTAAT
>NW_015648045.1:72767-73663 GCF_001515625.1 Sinocyclocheilus rhinocerous
TTGACGGGTTGCCATGAGGAACTTTTAAGTTTCTGTAGCCTATGTAGAGTATGTAAGTGTTTCCCATACATTTATTTATTTGTGGCTCCCGCCACAATATCAGAACTGACCGCCACAAATAGATTTTCCAAAAGGCTTTGACTTTGTTGAATAAACATGAGCACTGCACGTTTCAAAACCCCGTGTGGGTGTGTTTTTATATCACTGTATTTCTGAAGGAAACCGACTGTCTTCAGAAAATTTTGGATGTCATTTTCATTTCATCTTGCATGTAATATCTGATAAAGATTGTGAGCGGAGCGCTGCTTTGTGTACAGCGTTACCGGGGAAACCTTGATCTCTACCACTCCAACAGCGCCTCCTGCTGGCAGAGAATGAATTTGCATATATATGCCGCCACAAATAGAGTTTAAGTCTGTGGGAAATACTGCGATAGTTTTACTCAAATTAAACGGTCAAATGCTCATGAAGTGACTCTCAGAGGGAGTCAGAGCAGTTCTGGAGATGTTGTTCATGTATTTATGTCCTCATGTAGTGAGACGACAGAAGCTGAAATCACCACGAGCGTCACACACTTTGTATGTGTAGAAAACAAAACCGCGCGTCTGTGCCATTTACTGTACATACACAGAGACTCGCAGAACATGCAGGATTCATAATTAAATCGTATCTTTGCGCCTTAATATTTACAGATACTAGTCCATATCGCGTCTCTATTTAAGTGTACTGACCTACTTTTGATTAATTCATCCAAACTTTGACAAATTCCATGACATTCCGCGTCATACAGTAAATTCCATTTATATGACTGGATTCCGCGATTCCTTCCACATTTTCTGCATCGCGGAAATCATAGATAATATTGAGGTGTTTTGCAACTTCAGAGTAACGTTAGT
>NW_015648045.1:73884-84977 GCF_001515625.1 Sinocyclocheilus rhinocerous
GTATTTGGAAGAAAATTATCGTACACGAGTCAAACGTACAGAATACAGCTATTTATCTAGATTCTAGACCAACAACTTTTTGACACGACCTGCAAATTACCACAATAGATAAATAACTAGGCGTACGTAAGTGGAAAGGTCCAAACTCCACCTCTGAGTCGCAGTTATCAGAAGCTTGCGTGTTGCCAGATGTTGAGGGGGTCCGTTTGCGGTACAGATTTGATGCCGTCATGGACCGCAACAGTGCCGCATAGTGCTCGTTTAAAAGCAGGGCACGGTGGACGTAGAATGTACATAAATTGTTTACTTTGTATTACATTATGTATTTTAACGGTGTTATTCAATGAAACCACTTAACCAATCATTATTGCCTCATTGTTTTATATAATGCATTTAAGTCATTTTAAAGGCTGTGGTTGGCTTAGGTCTGATTTTATAACCACAAAAAATATTATCTTAATCGTTATTAACGTCAACATCCAAAAAAGTTTCAGAGGATTATGAATGTAGGCCTGAAAGTGATGCACGGGCTTCATCTTTTTTCTTTTTCTTTTCTCGGTGCCGAATTGCTGATGTCTTTTCACGGCATAGTTGTCCATCAATTATGATCATTTGCATTCAGCCACAAACATGAGGTGTGAGCCCGGGAGTTGGTGCCCTACGCAAACTGCGTACTCTGCATATAGGGAGCGGCGGTACTGGACCGCAACATAGTGCTCGTTTAAAAGCAGGGCACAGTAGACGTAGGATCCACAGCTAGATGAATTAGTATAGAAGAAGCCCTATGATTACAACGACCATTATTTGAAGTTTCACAAAATTCTGAAATTATCGTACATTATGGGATCTTTTTCATTATTGATCGTACAACGTACAGAGGTCTAAATTATCGTACAAATACGATAATTATCGTACGTCTGGCAACATTGTGCGTGATCACTGACACAACTCCAGTTAGCAAGTGCTTTCGGAGTGAGAGTGAATTCTGCATAGATTGGTCGGACTCATGACTCCCAACAAATCAGATGGGCAGTGGGCAGAGATTGCTTTATGCCACAGAGTGGTGAGTTCTGACAGGCTGCATCAGAGCCAATGACCGATACGATAATCATAAAAATGCTTAATATCGGCGCCGATAATCGGTCGACCCCTACAATATATAAAATATTTAATTTTTACTGTATTTTTAAAATTGTTCTATTCTAATTCATTGATGTCTGCATAATGTATAACACCCCCCCCTCCTCCCCTCCAAAAAAAAGTTTTGTTCCTGTATTAAAACCTATGCATTTAAAAAAAATAATAATAATTTATGTATCTCTTCCAAAAATGAAGGCTGACCTAAATGCATTTATGAAGCACCAAACAACTTGACGCTATAATAATGAAGAGGCTTTTGAGGGTAAAAATGCCGCCATTGTGCTTAAGAACCTCTAGGGAACTTTATAGTGGCTCACATCAATTTTTCAGGAGCAGTACTATCAGATCCATGCACACGTTTGGGTGTGTGTGTGTGTTAGAGTAGGTAACAGAACGCACTCTATCTGCCCTTCTGAACTGTACTTGACCCTAATAAGCAGCTCATGGTCTTTTGTAACTTTCTCTGGAGCGAATGCTTCATTGCCATAGCAATGCCTGGTGTCCCGTATCACAGTATCAACACCAACATTCATGCTATGCCACTCACTTCTCATTTAATAATCCAGCATGGGCTCAATGGGATCAGCACAGGGATCAGGCAGATCATACACATGCTGTCCTGGTGGGCTGTAACCTTAACAACACTTTGCAGGGAGAGTTAGACTCTCCCTCAGTGATTCGTGGCCCTAGGCAGAAAAGGGTTACCACATAAACAGAGTTCAGTGCTAAAACAAAGACGCCTCAGTCAGCAGCGGCAAAACAATCACACACAGGAATCGGGACGTCTATATCCCTAAAGATCTCTGTGGTATAAGAGTGCGATGTCTCTCCAGAGGTCCCTCATTGCAGCATTCCCAGAGGAGAGTAACAGATCGTCTACACTGCAAGTACAAACCTGGATTGCTCCCAATACAGCAAAAGCAGAGCAAACTAAATCAACTTTGTCTGCATGAAATTAAAATTCACCCTGTCTATTTTCTAAGTGCATTATTATCTTATTGTGAATAATTCATTTTTTATAACTGATAATTCAAATGTTTTTTTTTATCTCACCTCTACAAGCTCACTTTCATCTGCATCTGCTTTTGAGAGCAATGGCCAAAATCTCAAAATCGATGCATAGAACCAAGTCCCCACATTTTTTCTTTCCTGATAATCCTTCACACTAGGATGTGCATCACAATATGGAAAAAAAACTGTCGCTACTTCCATGTTGTTGTGACTTCAAAAAGGTGGAGAAAACTTCTCTCATCTTTTGTCATTGATGTCAAAGACTGTGGCTCATCAAAATTAGCAGTATTTTGGCACAAGTTACTTTGTAATTTGACTAATGCTAATACAATATCTGGCCAAGTGTTTTTTTACATGTTAGACTTAAATGTTGTTTATGCATTTATAAAATTGGCATTTGGAGTTAATAGTTTGAAACCATTTTAATGGTAAATGTTTCAATGTTTATTTTATGGACATTTTTGTTTGATTCTACAGACATTTAATTATCCTAGAAGCAAAACTGATGTAGTGCAGCACCAGATAAATATAAACCAACATTAGCCAATAGAGAAAATCATTCTGGTCTAAGTTTGCTAAAAAGAGGAACACAGAGAGAGAGAGAGCAAAGATTAATCATTAGATTCATTATCCACTTTCTCAATTCCTACTCAGTGTGTGCTTTCTAATAAGACATAAATCCTAGATTTATGTATTTTTGATAATTGTCCTGCCTTGGCCTGAGGTATGTGTCTCTCTAAAGAGATCAAGTCTTGTTAGATCTACCCTAGATTTAATTTTCTTCCATTCTTTTCTTTTCTTTCCTGTGTTATTACCTACCCATCCCTAGAAATATAATCACTCAAACCATTTTATTGGGCGGACTCGAGTAAATCTGATTTGAGCATATCAAAGCTGGCGGTTGTTAATTGGGACAGTGTGTGAAACACATGAACTTTGTTGTTTAGACCAACCGTTTTGTAGGTGGTTGTAGAAAAGCACAGGTTTCTCACAGTGTCCCTTATTGTGCTCGTCTGTAAACCGTTCTATACTTGATCAACTTTGCAGATATTCTGAGGTCAAATGGACTTCCTCAATAACACAATGGCCCTTTTAACAGAGCTGTCGGGGGAGATTAGGAAGTGGAACTCAGTTTTGAATAATCATGTTTAAAACGTGGTGCATGGGAAGTGTACACGCAGATACACATTCATTCATGCATAAACATACACATAGGCTATGCTCCATTCTGCACACTTACAATGTGTAGTAAAAGTACGCACTTCGCTGGTGATGGTGAAGTCCATACTTTTGAATGTGCAGCAATGGGTGGCTAATAACCTATGAAAATTTCCTATGAGAGACAAATGAGCTTCCTCAAGGGGGCGCTTACCGGCCTGGAAAGTTGAACTCTCCATTGAACCACATGCAAAACTCAGGATGTTTATTTTACTGGAACCATTTGTACACTAGAAAGTTATTTTGTTCAAATGATTAATTAAGGATTCATACCTGAGACATAGCTGGAACTCCTACAGTCTTTATAAATATTGTCTTAAATTCTTATTCAGCTTACAAAAACAACTGTGATCCAACCTAACTATCCAGTTGAGACAATTGAGCCTTGTTTGTGCCAGTCTGGTGAAACATTATTCAGGTACTGTATCTTGATAGCTAAGCTAAATTCATTACCTTATAAGTAATAGTATTTCTTAACTTTTAACTTTATATAATGAAAAAAATGCAGCAACAGCTTTGGCTTTGCATTCCTTGACACATTTCAACTACAAAAAATGTCAAAAGTAAAGCATTACAAACTCCTCCTTTCTTCATGTGGACAATAGCCCAAAAAGCATGCACATAAGCACACAAAGTATTATATCACTTGATTATGATTTTAGATATGTTAAGTCTAATTTTAAATTAAATTCAAATATTATTTAGGATAGTATTTGAATTAGGATGTAATCTATACCTTACTCGTGCAACACACAGCTGGCACACTGTGGCCCCCTGCTGCTTACAGATTTTAAAGAAATGAAAATGAAAATTAGCTGAAAATTGACTTACACTTAGGCCATCCAAATTGTAGGTGAGTTTGTTTCTTTATCAGAACAGATTTAGTGAAATTTAGCAGTACATCACCTGCTCACAAAAGATTAATCCATGAGTAATGAACAACTCAATGAACCTCTTGTGGAGTGAAAATCTGTTTTTGAATGACAAATCCATCAAGGCATTTTCATTTTAAACCATCCTTTCTGGAGAAAATATGAGTACTTGAGTACATGAGTGCTTGATCTGTGCATATTTCTCTCCTGATTCGAATGAGACGACTTTTTTTTTTTACTGGAGAATGCAAAAAGCATAAATGGTTTGAAATTAAAAATGTTTTAATAATGGATTTGTTTCTTACAAACACACAGCTTTTCAAATCACAAGACATTAATTGATGGACTGGAGCCATGTTGATTACTTGTGGATTATTGCGATGTTTTTATCAGCTGTCATTCTGACGGCACCCATTTACTACTGTGAGCGTGATTTCACCAAGTGCAACATGTTCCTGGATCAACATCCTTGTTGATCCTGGAACAACATTGCAATCAACCAATCAGAATAGAGATATAACTTTTCAGGAAATATCTGTTTTAGGCTTACAATCAGGATTAGGTGCTTCTACACTCTTGTTAATGAGCTATCATTTCCCACTGATTTTAGGAATAAATTATGGGTAGGGTTAGGTTTAGGGGTAGGGATTGGGTTAAGTCTGTATTTTTGGACATTAATGTTGATCCAGGATCATCAAAAGATGTTGATCCAGGAACATGTCTTACTTGGCAAAAGCACAGCGACCCATTTACTACATCGAATCCATTGGTGAGCAAGTGATGTAATGCTAAAATTCTCCAAATCCGTTCTGATGAAGAAACAAATTCATCTACAATATCGTGGATTGCCTGAGGGTGAGTAAATTTTCAGCAATTTTTTTTCTGGGTGAACTATTCCTTTAAAGGGCAATGATTTCTGGTTATCACTGAGATGTCTAAGGGCCTGTTTACACCTGGTCATTTCATGCGTTTTCGCACCTGATCTCATGAAAGTGCGTATAAATAGTAGGCTACGCCAAATAAAAACGAAAACTTGTGGTATTGATACGCAAAAATGGACTTTGGCGTGTATATGCTACGCGATGGGTAGGTTTAGGGTTGTGGGGTAGATGCGTATCATATGTAGGCTACGCGAAAACTGCGTATCATATGCACGCCAACAAATTTCGTATCATATGCACGCCAAACACATGCGTATCATATGCACGCCAAAGTCAATTTTTGCGTATCAATACCACGAGTTTTCATTTTTATTTGGCGTACTATGTATACGCATTTTCATGAGACCGGGCTCGTTTTCGCTGATCGGCTATCCATCTGATTTGTTAAAACGTTTCCATTTACACTTGGCCACATAAATGTGTCGTCGCAAAACGACATATAAATCCGATCTTCAATTCCCGTGCTATATTCAAGTTCACGTCAACGAAATCAAAAGATAAGCCCTGCATTTTATTAATTATCAGCTCCTTTCAAGATCAAAGGCCGCAATAGGAGAGCGCGCGGCATCAGAACTGGAAAGATAGGTTAGTCGCACTACTTTTAATGAAGATAATTGTGTGTTGACCGTCTGCGTCTTACTTTCAGTTTCATTCGTGGCAGTTTGCGCGTCGGCTTGCTGAAGCTCAGCTACGCTACTCGTCCGCAGCGATGCGTGTTGCATTAGCGCAGTCTGACTAATGTCATATAGCCTAGCCTATAACACGCTCTCACACGTTTATTATTTTAACATTTTGGGAGGAGTAAAATTTACATATGTGGTTTCAACAACCAGATGCATTTACACTTGTCCAGTTTCGTCTGGAATGCGGCCCAGACCACCTCCTGAAGTGGTTTGAGCGATCGGATTTATATCCGTCTCGAATGCGTTTCGGAGGGCATTTACACCTGGTCTTTTCATGATCGGATAGCTATCCGATCAGAAAAAAACGCATGAAGTGACCAGGTGTAAACAGGCCCTAAGAGAGGGGGAAATGTGAGGGAAAATACCCTCACATACAAAATATGAGCATGTATCACTACAGTTCTTTCTATGCTCTCAATGCCTATCTCTTATCTCAGGGCGGGTTACACATGCTTCTTTTCACTTCAAGGAGTAGTCCACCCAAATATGAGAATTCTGACATAATTTTCTAAACTTCATATCACTCCAAACTCGTATTCTTCCGTGTAACACAAAAGAATAATTTTGAAGAATGATAATGCCCTTTTTATTCACTTACAATGAATATGAACTGAGACATCGAAGCTTCAGAAAGAATACTTAGGCGCCATGAAAGTATGTTAAGAATAGGCCATACAAAGTAAAATTATTCTAATATCTACTATAATATTTGCTAAAACGTTGTGTGATGAACAAACAGAAATTTAAGCTGTTATTAATTTCCCGTTCAGTGAGCATTTAACATTTTTGATCATTCCAATTTGTTAACTAATCTTTCAGATCAGTTTTGTGAACTGAATTAACTTAATCATTAAAAAGATCCAACTCAAAACAATGAAACAGACATTGCTACTTCTATCATGAACACAGCCAGAACAGATGGGTGCAAGCCAAGATTTTCAGTGAATAATGACTTAATATAATGTTATCAAATATGGACCACCGGTATACATTACAGTGCTTTTGGGACTCATTGAGAACAGAGACGTGATATTGCACAGCACCTGTTACGTGCAAGCGTTCCATCTGTGCGGATGTGTTTGTTTGTGCGAATGTGTGTGTGTGAGGCCGGATGTTTGTGTGTGCACTGGTAGGCGTATGTTTGTGTATGCTTCTGTTTGTGTGTCTGTGTGGTCTCACATTCATGCCTGCTCACTGCGTCCTGAGCTCTGTCCAGTTGGAGCCCTTTTACCACAGCATCCATCAGAAGGATCTCACACCACCTGTGTCTTAGCCCTAGAGAGCCATTAAACTATTGTTCTTCTATTACTGAGCACCGGCAGCCAGAGCAATCAACCTTTGCTGACATCTGACTTCCTAATCAAATGAGTATAGAGTTCGCAGGATAGTTCCTCCCTGTCTTTAGATATAAATGAATGATTGGGTGAGGTGTATTAGAGTTTAAACAGCTGGAATCAAAGGGGATTTTCCTTCTTTGTTACAACGCAATACTCTTGAGAGGACTTTTAAACAATTACTCTTATTCCACTGGTGTATACAGATTGTTATCTGATATACAGTATTTGTGCAGAATAATGTCAGTAGCCTAATATTAATGATGATAAAAGTGTAAGAGGTCAAGATCGATGATGGGAACATAGAAAAAGGATAGAACACTCACTGCTCCCTCTTCTGGTCTCCATAGGCTCTCAGTGCGTCCATGAAAGAGGGCCCCTGATCCGGGCTCTGCTGCTTACGGGGCCGGCAGGAGTTGGGAAGAAGATGTTGCTCCATGCCCTGTGCACCGAGACTGGGGCAAACCTATTTGACCTCTCCCCTTCAACACTTGCTGGCAAATATCCAGGCAAAAGTGGACTGCAATACCTCCTTCACATGGTCTTCAAGGTGAGGTGAAATCATCGGAGGCCTCTCTCAAAATACCTCCTGGGAATATAGAAAGCCAAGATTACCTTTGCTGACATCTGACTTCCTAATCAAATGAGTATAGAGTTCGCAGGATAGTTCCTCCCTGTCTTTAGATATAAATGAATGATTGGGTGAGGTGTATTAGAGTTTAAACAGCTGGAATCAAAGGGGATTTTCCTTCTTTGTTACAACGCAATACTCTTGAGATGACTTTTAAACAATTACTCTTATTCCACTGGTGTATACAGATTGTTATCTGATATACAGTATTTGTGCAGAATAATGTCAGTAGCCTAATATTAATGATGATAAAAGTGTAAGAGGTCAAGATCGATGATGGGAACATAGAAAAAGGATAGAACACTCACTGCTCCCTCTTCTGGTCTCCATAGGCTCTCAGTGCGTCCATGAAAGAGGGCCCCTGATCCGGGCTCTGCTGCTTACGGGGCCGGCAGGAGTTGGGAAGAAGATGTTGCTCCATGCCCTGTGCACCGAGACTGGGGCAAACCTATTTGACCTCTCCCCTTCAACACTTGCTGGCAAATATCCAGGCAAAAGTGGACTGCAATACCTCCTTCACATGGTCTTCAAGGTGAGGTGAAATCATCGGAGGCCTCTCTCAAAATACCTCCTGGGAATATAGAAAGCCAAGATTCCAATGTTGAAACCCCATAGGCTTCTTTTAGCTCCATGTGTCTTAAAACCTGATCGAATCAACATATGTGATTGATTGCTGTGCATGTACTGCAGCTTTGCATCAGGATTTATACATCTTCTAAAATGGAGTGAAACCTCAGGCTTTGCGTGATGTTTTTCTGTTTATGAGAAATATTCTGGCATGACTTCCAAACATAAACACTAATGCAAATGGAAAAACGTTCCTCTCTGTGTCATCATGGTAACAAAATACTTTTAAAAAGACGTTGTTTACTTGATGCTTAACATTTCAAGAAGTGTTTAGTACTGTACATAAATAAACTCACGTGTTTAACCTAGAAGGCCAAAACTGTATCCCCACATTACCTCTTCCCTTTAGTAATAAAGCATAGACAGCTCATATCAATAAAGCGCTGTGAAATTTGTGCTGTTGCCCACCAGGATAGTTTATTGTGGCCATATTTGTGTCCTTAAGAGAGGGAAATACCAGGCTTGGAAGCTCTACTTGGAGAACTGTTCCTGAGAGCATCTGGCACAGCAGATAAACAAGGCAGGGGGATTCTGAGATTCTGCGCTCAGCATTGTGTTGGATGGTGGTCTTTCAGCACCTCTCCTAATGCATGCTGGGAATAAAACCAAGTGCCAACATGACTTCCTGCTCACTTAGCCCTTTTTTGAGATGAATCACTTCTCCAAATTATTGCCCAATGCAAAGCTCTCTTGTTACAAACAGTAGATGAAGGTTTCATTTTGGGAAGTTTGTTTGTAGGTACTGTTCCTTCTAATCTGTTTTTGACCGCATACACTTCTGATGTTGCTGCTGTAGAGGCCAAAATAAATCTGACTAAAACAAATCTGCAAATCCAGAAGGCTAACTCAAATGTGTGTGGGAAAAAGAGGTAGTGTTTTCTTGAATTACAGCTAAATGAATGAGCAGTGTTTTAACTGGAGTCAATCCCCATATCCATTGACTTTCATTATGGAACTGAATCTGTGAAATCTTGTGTGAAAATATGCAGTGCTGATTAATTCGCTATGGACTGCATCATAAAACAGAAGCCTACAGAGATTTCAAGTTCATAGCAGCACTAAAAAGAGTTATAATATATTGACAGTTTCCAAACACAGAAGCCCACAAAGGCCATATTTGACTTCTGACAGGAAATCAAGACAGAAGGCAGAAACATACTACTATAGCATATTAACTTATATTTTTAGCTGTTTGATGCCAAGGATGTATGATGGCAAATATGATGATCCCCCCTTCCTCTAAAATACGAAGGCAGCTAGATATTTTCATATATAAAAACCTATACATACAAACCTGTGTATATAACATTAATATAAAATATAAACATAAAATTACTAGTATTACTAATAAACTAATATTTACTGATATGATATCTGATTACATATATATATATATACACACACACATTTATTTAATTATATAATTTTTATTTTTTCTTATTTATTTATTTAAAAAGGGGGGTTTCTGCTCAGATGGCCAAATGGTCTTCTCATCAGAAATTAGGTTTTGATCAACAGACAATGAAAATTAGAGGGAACATAGTTTATGGGTGTATGTGGGGGTTACAGAAAACTTTGTTAATCAGTAGTGAACAGGACGCATTGTTTTCAGTCAAACGATATTAAAGCATGCACTCACTTCACTAATGTGGTATCATGTGCTTTGGGGGCAGTGTTGATTACAGTTGTCAGTGTTGTTTCTTCTCTGGCCGATAAGTGATTGTTTGTGAGTGAGAGAGCTGATGATTGTTTGTGTTGTTGTACCGTTTGGCCTGCGTTGGAAGAACATTGTCGTGTTTTGGCAGGTGGCTCGGCAGCTGCAGCCCTCAGTCATTTGGATTGGCGACGCTGAGAAAACATTCTACAAGAAAGTTCCAAAGCTGGAGAAAGAGGTTTGTCTACCAGCAGGGAGAGAACATGTCAGCTTATATTCACAGTCATTAGAACACTTGCTAAATAAACTCATAACTTTCAATCCATCCCGGCATACAACTTCAATACCAGACCATCAGCTGTGAAATTCTTCATTTGTTTAGTCTTTCATTCACAGTCATCCAAGGTATGCAAACTCATTTTTAAAGACGTTGTCAGTGTGAGGAGGTGGCCTCTGCTGACCTCTTGTGGTTAAAGATGAAGATACACTGTGGTAATATTAATAGAGTGCTGCAGTGATGACATATTTTTGTAGGCCAACCTGGAAATTAGCATCACCCTGATTCAATCAACAAAAAACCAACAGGATTTTTCCAATGGCTTTTGGATTATTAAAGAAAATAAGCTCTGTCACCATCAAAACTCCATGATCACAAATGAACACAACAAAATGAATTTTGAAGCCTAAATACAATCGCCATAAGTAAAAAGCTAAATGGTGGCTATTAATGAACTACACGTCCACAACAACTTCTGTAGTCATATTTAGCCACATGTTAGAGCCGCTTTTTCAGTTATCACAAGGGGGTACTGATGTTTATGTTGTGGAACACTACATGAAAACATATTAGGTTTGTGTTAACCACAGACCTTATTTCAGGCATTTAACCAAATACCCATTCAAAAAAAAACTTGTCTTTAAGACAATGAAACCAGAAGTGCTATAATGCTAACTCATTTCGAGGTTTTGGCCTAAAAAAAAA
>NW_015648045.1:98631-150837 GCF_001515625.1 Sinocyclocheilus rhinocerous
AAAATGAGGGAACATAGTTTATGGGTGTATGTGGGGGTTACAGAAAACTTTGTTAATCAGTAGTGAACAGGACGCATTGTTTTCAGTCAAACGATATTAAAGCATGCACTCACTTCACTAATGTGGTATCATGTGCTTTGGGGGCAGTGTTGATTACAGTTGTCAGTGTTGTTTCTTCTCTGGCCGATAAGTGATTGTTTGTGAGTGAGAGAGCTGATGATTGTTTGTGTTGTTGTACCGTTTGGCCTGCGTTGGAAGAACATTGTCGTGTTTTGGCAGGTGGCTCGGCAGCTGCAGCCCTCAGTCATTTGGATTGGCGACGCTGAGAAAACATTCTACAAGAAAGTTCCAAAGCTGGAGAAAGAGGTTTGTCTACCAGCAGGGAGAGAACATGTCAGCTTATATTCACAGTCATTAGAACACTTGCTAAATAAACTCATAACTTTCAATCCATCCCGGCATACAACTTCAATACCAGACCATCAGCTGTGAAATTCTTCATTTGTTTAGTCTTTCATTCACAGTCATCCAAGGTATGCAAACTCATTTTTAAAGACGTTGTCAGTGTGAGGAGGTGGCCTCTGCTGACCTCTTGTGGTTAAAGATGAAGATACACTGTGGTAATATTAATAGAGTGCTGCAGTGATGACATATTTTTGTAGGCCAACCTGGAAATTAGCATCACCCTGATTCAATCAACAAAAAACCAACAGGATTTTTCCAATGGCTTTTGGATTATTAAAGAAAATAAGCTCTGTCACCATCAAAACTCCATGATCACAAATGAACACAACAAAATGAATTTTGAAGCCTAAATACAATCGCCATAAGTAAAAAGCTAAATGGTGGCTATTAATGAACTACACGTCCACAACAACTTCTGTAGTCATATTTAGCCACATGTTAGAGCCGCTTTTTCAGTTATCACAAGGGGGTACTGATGTTTATGTTGTGGAACACTACATGAAAACATATTAGGTTTGTGTTAACCACAGACCTTATTTCAGGCATTTAACCAAATACCCATTCAAAAAAAAACTTGTCTTTAAGACAATGAAACCAGAAGTGCTATAATGCTAACTCATTTCGAGGTTTTGGCCTAAAAAAAAAATATCCCTCCATAACTATTTTTTTCTTCAGTTCAGTTTTTTCTTCATTCTGTTCATTTCTAGATGGAACCCAAAAGACTAAAGAAAAACCTGCCGAAGGTCCTGAAATCTATTAAACCAGAGGACCGTGTATTAGTGGTGGGGACGACTCATAGACCTTTTGATGCAGACATAAAACCTTTCTGTAAAGTTTACAAGAAGATCGTTTTGATCCCTAGACCAGATTATGCTTCAAGATTTAGTAAGTAAACATCTGTGTCTTTTAAAGTTATTGACATATAGTTCAGTTTGCATTTCTATACTAAAAACTGCTTTATTATATGTACTTTATATGAATTTTAAGAGGTGACAAACATATGTATCTTTAATGTTTAGCTCTGTGGAAGGAGCTGCTCCAAGCAGGTGGTGCTCAGCTGGGCCCTAAGCTGGATCTGAGCTCCCTAGCTAAAGTAACAGATGGTTACACTCAGGGTCACATCCTTCAGGCGATCCAAACTGTCCTGAACTCTCACCGCCTCAACCAGCAGACCAAGAGACCCCTCACGGCGGTGGAGTTCATCCCCCCTCTTGCAAGACAAGATCCTGTCTACAAAGAAGAGGAGGAAGCCTTTAAGGTCAGTTTTTTGTGATGCTTTCTGGACGGGTGCATGTGTTGAACCCAGCTATATATACACGTATATATATATATATAATGAGCGTACATTATGTTTGTATTTTCTGTATTGATAGGCATGGTACAGCCGGACACCTCTGAGCAAAAAACGGGCACGAGCGGCCAAGGCCAGTGAGGAGGAGGATCACAAGAAAGGGAAAACTAAAGGAGGAAAATCACAAAAGAAAGAAAAGAAGGGAAAGACTAAAAAGAGAAAGAAAAAGAAATGAAAATGGACTAACAAAACAGGTGACACCGTTTGTGGTCATCTAATCAGAGCCTAAATTCAAATACAGCCACAGTTTCTCTTCTGGCCAGCAGAGGGCATGAGCACATCTCCCAAAGAAGAGTCTACTTATGTCTACCAGTACTGTATGTTTAATCCTTTCCTTTTTTGCTCAACAAGTACATTTTGTGGGGTGTTTTTTGTTTGTTTTGTTTGACTTTGTTTCTCATCTGTGTGTTTTGTTAGCATCATGTGTCTTCTCTTCAGTTGTATTGTTGGCTAATTCTAATATTTCGTACTTTGCATTAGTACTGCTGTACTATTGTAGTTTTCTGCAAATTGTTTTTTAGAAAAAAAAAGTTTGGTTATATAGTTTTGCGCAAGTACAAAGCTGAGTGTATTGTTTAATATTTGTTTTGTGGTACTTTTTTAATAATGTGATTAATTAAAACCTGACCTAAAGCCAGATAGCCATTACAGGACAAACCCTGACCTGAAATCTTCTCTCTTGACAATTTCCTGAAATGATTGGCAAAAACATTGAAATCTGAATGTCACACTTGTGAAATAATAAAATAGTATAAAAAAAAATATAAAGTATAATAATGTATAAATGTCATTGTGTTGGATAACAAAATATGAAATCAAAGGGCAGTTATTTTAGAGAAAAACAGCATACCTTTCATGCAAATCATTTTTAGACAAAGAATTTAATTAAAATATAATTTATAAAATATTTTAGAATTTTATACATTTTATTTGATAAAATAATAGATAATGGCCTGGTTTCACAGACAGGGCTTAGACTAAATCAGGATTAGGCCATAGTTCAATTAGGACCTTTAAGTAATTTTTATAAACGTGCCTTAGAAAAAACATTACTGGTGTGCATTTTGAGACAAAATAAAGGCACTGGTATATTTAAGATCAGTCAGAGCAAGTTTCTTTCAGTTGAAACAGCTCAGACTTACATTTTAGTCTGGGATTAGGCTTAAGCCTTGTCTGTGAAACCGGGAGATAATGTTTATACTGTAAAATTAAGACAAAAAGCATTTGGACACTTTGTGGTCATCAAACTACTGTTGTGAAATGGTTAAAGGGATAAGAAAGACTCATTTACTCATCCTCATGTCATTCCAAACCTATGTGCATTTCTTATATTTTGAAGAATGTAGGTAACAAAACAGCTTCTGTTCCCATTGACTTCCTTGTATTTTTGTCCATACAGTGGAAGTCAATGGGAACCAAAACTATTGGTAACCAGCAACATTCTTCAAAATATCTTCTTTTGTCTTCCACAGAAGAAAAGAAAGTCATGTTTGGGATGACATGAGGGAGAGAAAATGAAAACAGCATTTACATTTATGGGTGTACTAGCTATACCTTTAATTTAGTTCTGAAATAAAATGCCACCTTGGGCTGCAGTGCGACATCTCTGCCCAGGTCTCAGAGTATTTAGTGTTCAACGCTTACAAGACAGCCTGCTCTGCCAAGCAGCTGACCCACTTCGCTTCCTCCTTTAGACTCCTCTTGCCATGGGAGCAGATGCCTGTTTTAAATTCCTTCATTCTCAGCAATCTGTGTGCTACCCCTTGTTTGCAACATAATCAACTCCCTCACTCATCCCAGGTCATTCTTGGTATATTCCTCTCTCCTCTGTGTGTTTTTTTTTTGTTTTGTTTTTCTTTTTTGGCTTGCCTTGTTCTATCTTTATCCCACTCTTCGACTCTGATCCTACTCCTCTCCCCTTCTCATTCTCACCAGGTTTATAGGGCATGACCAACATAGTCACCTCAATGTGCTCTTTGTAGCTTCAGCTCACATCTAATTGAATTAATCAGGAATACGTGTACATACATACATACGTGCGTGTGTGTGTGTGTGTGTGTGTGTGTGTGTTCTAACCCAAAGAACAAAAAAGAGCCCTAAAGCTGGGTGACATGTTAAGAGGAGTGTTTCTTTTTTTTTCTTGACTTGCTAATTTAAATGCGAGATGTTATGCACATGCCCATGTGCACTGGCTTATATTTGCACACCTAATTACTGAAAATAAAAAGATGATTCGAAGTCATCTTTTCCTGCAGTGCTCTTCATACTGTTTTTAATTAAATGCCTCGTTTGACTGTGCATTATTCTCATAGGTCATTTCCCCTACACATTTCTCCCCTTCAGGAGCGCTAATAATTAAACATTATTCAGATTGGATTAGTCAGATGCATCTTTTTGTCTCACTGAGACCTGAGCGCAGAGCTTTCTCGCCCTGTGGCCATTGCTGTAAAATAAAGTACAGCAACTCCCTCATTTCAAGGGGCCTTTTAACCATTGTTTTGCAATTACTATTTATTTCCCTGTCCTGTGGCTCCAGGGTCCTAGGCTTTCTTATGCAGGGCTGCCTTTCCTGCAGTAAGCGGTGACCTCTGAGGTACTGTTAATAGTGATGCAGCCTGCCTGGGCCTTTACAGCTTTAGCAACCCTAGGTTTGGCCTAGGGGCTGAAGGGTGAGACAGACCAGGAACATGTCTTGGCAAAATCACGGCGACCCAAACCACTATGGTAAGCCTACAATGATATATATTTTGAGCTTTTGGGTCAGATTTGGTGGTAAATTTCAAGTTTACGTCAGCAGTTTTGCTACTTACAGTACTTGCTCAGACAAAATATCTTGTAAGTCCTTCTTACTATCAGCAACTAGTCAGATCCACATTGAACTGGCCTACAGTGTAGGTATACACAATGTGATAATCCACAATTTTTATATACTTTATTTTCTGTATAGAGCCACTGATCTGCTAAATGCTGTCATTGGTGCCATTTTGTATTAAAAAGTGGTGGGAAAGGAGGTATTAATCTCATTATCCTTCCATCTGTTGGTCCAGAGATTTTTCAGGTTACTAGATGGTGGATCTATGAATTAGCATTATAATATAAATAATGGCCTATTGATCTAGTGGTAGTATTTTGCTTTGAATACAAGAGGTTTGGGCTCTAAACCTGCTGCTTTGCGTATGTGGTTGCCTTACAGTTGGTGATGGACATTGACGTTGTGGCAGTACCAGCCTCATGTGAATACTTCATTTAAAGGCAGCTAACCGTGGGCTTCAGGACCCCTCCGTGGGGAGGAGAGAAACCACAGTCACCTCCTTTCTGGAATAATTATGGAGAAGAGAGAGAAAGAACATTTAGCCAGCTGGGTATTATAAAACAAAGCAATTAATGTTATGCTAATTAGCCCAACATCATGTAATTCTTTATCATTTGCTAATCATTTGTTAATTAGTCTGACTTTTTAATGCAGCAAATCAAGAGTGATTAATTTGAACACATTCTAGTATTTAAAAAAACTCCATTGCAGAGCTGCACAGCATGAGTTTAATTCAACTTCAACCTGTTTTACATACGGTTTACATAATGCAGTTTTCCACAAATGCAATATGAGTCCACTGGACAGTTAAAATTGTTTGGCTTTTCCATGTTTGAAGAGATGTTTGGGATTAGGGAGCAATTTACATGCTTTTCACAAGCCGTTTGTCAAACAGTGGAAAATGGACTCACTAAACCTGTCTAGGTTTCAGGCCAGTTGTGTGGATGAGAGAGGCCTGGCTACTCAGGCACTTCAGATAATCATTACTCAAACAAGGACTTACCTGGGGAGGAGAGCAGACTGGTTACACCTTTATAAATACTTTAAAAGGTCAGCTAACGTCTGTATGACAGAGCTGTTTATGCTGCTAGCGGCTGAGAGTGACAGGGTAGGCAGTGCTACTTACACAGACGGGCTGTTGAACCAGGTGAGTGAGCAATTAAAGTCCAGGTGTGCTTCATCTCAATTACACCACTGTCCTGCCACTTAATGACCAACCAGCCTGCCCCGGTCAGAAGCTCCAGCAGGGGAATCTGGGAAATCACAGGCCTCTGCTGCCGCCTTTTTGGTCAGGGGTGGAGAAGCCCTAACATGACTGTTTTACGTCCTTGAGAAACAGAAGTGCAAGTGATTATCCGCATAACTCTTTATTCAAGTCTAAGTTTTCTTCTTTGCCAGGTCAAAGTCTGACTGTCTCACGTCATTAGATCACTGGAGACTAAGGGTACATTCACATGACAACTATGTACTAAAAAAGGATTTACTTTGTGTTTTTGAAAAGTTTCACACACAGTGTTGTCAAAACAATCCCTGTTCACATGGATCCATTAAAACAACAAAAAAAAACCTCTGTATTATGCTAGCTAGGCCAGTAGTTGGCGATGCCACTAAAGAAATACACATTGCTGTAGACTGAACATGTAATACGCATGTGCATGACGTCAGCGCTTTCAAAAAAATTAGTTTTTGTAGTTTACTCTAAGGTTTTCAAAAACCTGCACTGTTTTCAAATGTTTGCATTTTCAGGCCCCCAAAATGAAGGCCAAATTACACAAAAAGTTTTCCATATATAGCTGAAAATGCTATTGTGTAAACACCCTCTAATAACCCAGACATGAGTGGCACATTATTATATCTGAGCTAAGATGAGTGGGGTAAGTGGAATTTTGCAAAAACAAGCGACAGTAAAGATGATACATTATTACAAAAAAAGTTATTCAAATAAATACAAAGTTCTGTCGTAAAACTCTAGATGGCACAGGTCGATAGGTTCTAACTCAATCTGATACAGTATAATTACATCAGCAGCCAATGAGCTTGCTGCTCAGCATTCAAATACTTCGCCAGTGCTTCCTGTAGCATTTGCAGCGTGCTTCAGAAAACCTCCACCTTCCCTAGCTCCACCTGTATAAATTTGCTACGGGGGGATTTCATGTATATTTTATATGGGGGTTATTTCATATATGTTATTTGTGCAGCAGCAGTATTTCATACATGCTCACAGCAGCATGTCTGTCGATGTATTGGCAGCAGCAAGTGTCAGTACTTGCTCTGCCGCAGCAGCAGTGTACACATTAATATTACCATGTATATTACCTCGGGGGTTGTGGGTTGTGTTGACAGAAATGCTGTTCTTTTAAACATTCTATTTACTGTATCAAAAAATCTGAAAAAGTGTATCACAGGTTCCATAAAAATATTAAGCAGCACAAGTGCTTTCAACTGTGATAACAATAATAATAATAAATGTTATTTGAGAACCATATGAGCATATTACAATGATTTCTGAAAAATCATGTGACACTGAAAACTGGAGTAATGGCTGCTGAAAATTTAGCTATGCCATCAGAGGAATAAAAAACATTTTAAAATAATGAAATAAAATTAAATTTTTAATTGTAATAATAATTCACGATATTACTGTTTTTCTTTCTGTATTTTGATCAAATAAATCCAACCTACAAAAATCTTACATTAAGAACTCTTACTGACCAATTTCAGGGAACTATTAATTTCACTATTAATTTTCCCTCTCGTTTCTCTTTGCCTAATAACTAGCACATTTTACCCTTCAGTTTTCAGCTGTTTCGTTACACCTATTTTATTTTAATTTTTTTTAAATGGACCCATGCAATTTCACAACAAGATTCCTGTATATACGCCATTTGAGGTTTACTGTAAAACAGTTTTTCCATGTCACCAACTCTATCCTGACTGAGGGTCCAGAAGGTTCTGCACGTGAAGGTCCCGCCATTCAGGAACATCTTTTTTTGTGATTAGAATCCTCAAGGACATCAGTTAACATAGGGAATGTAGATGGTTGCATAATTCTGGTCTGAGTGGTATATTGGTACTCTGAATGTATTCCACCCCTGCGCTCCCTTGTGATCAAGATCAACGCACTGTAACCTTGAGGATTTGTTATTATGATCATGGAAACATTATAGAGCCCAATCTGACACAGTGACCTTGCCAACCACAGCCATTCAGAATCCACACCCCCTTGTCATCAGAGCTACATTAGAAAAGCCCATAACACTCATACACCAGCACTTACACACACGGTTACACACATATTCTCATATGTTTCCAAGCAAATGTTCATACATAAAAAAAAAGAAAAAAAAATATGCACACATAACTCACCATAGTAAGAAAGAGGTGATAAAGGGATGATGCATGTCCCCAGAAAGCAGATACAGCATTTAGATGGTCTTTCGGATGAAATCATTATTATAGAAGAACATGAGGGCAAGAGGGAAGAAGATTAGTCCATTATGTTGTGCAGACATGCTGAAGAAGCCAATATGTTGTTATGACCAGACCCAGACTGAATCTGTGGCCATAGAAAGCTCTGCAGGTTTCCAGAGAATTGCTCATCATTCACAAACTTCTACAGTTTTTCCCACAGGAGAGTGCAGATGACATACAAGTGTCCACGACAAATAAAAATACATCTTTTAAAAATGTTGTATAAAATATATGTGACAAGTTTTAATGTAAGTTTCATATTATATTTCATATTTGTAAAAAAATAAATAAAAAAAATTTGATTATCATGAAAATGTAAAAAAAGTGATATAATCATTAAGGTTGAATTATTCCCCCAAAATAAAAAAATTCTGCAATTATTTACTCATCCTTGTGTTACTACAGTTCTTTATGACTTTTCTTCTGTGAAACACAAATTATATTATTACAAATATATTTTTGAAGAGCACTTGGTTACCATTGCCTTTCATTGTATGGACAAGAAGCACTGAGACATATCTCAAAATATCTTCTTTTTTTGTTCCACTTCCACAGAAGACAGAAAGTCATACAGGTTTGAACAACATGAAAGTAAGTAATGACAGAATTTAAATTATTGGGTGAATTATTCTTTTATCATATAAAAAAAAAGTTATTTTAAAATATGTAAAATATTTTTCTTGGTAAAAAAGTTGCCTTGTCATGAAAAGGTCAAATTATCTGATATTTTAAAAGACTTTATGATTTAGACACGAGAATCTGCGGAGGTCTTCTCTCAGTTCCTGTTTTATGCTTTTTTTTCTATATCTTTCTGTATGTTGCTGACTTTGCATGACTTTGACTTGACAGACAAAAGATAATCGAATATTAATGAGAAGTGAAGCACTGTTTTTTTTTAACTAAGATATAATAATTAAAAGATTAAACCAAACCAGTTCATAACGTGTTCTTTTTCAGAATTCCATTTTTTTGTTTAGGCTTTTTCTTTATTGTGATGTTAGGATAGTTCTATCACTCTGACATTTTTGATTTTATGAAAAGAGAAAATCTAAATCAATTTAAAAACATGATCATAATGTGTGAATTGAATTTTGAGTTTATTTTTGACTAAACTAAAAGATCTGGGGGGAAGGGGGGAGTGCCATGCCACTAACCCTCGTAAACCTACAAGAAACAAATTGCTTTATGTCTGTGACAGTCTCTGTGTGTTCTGTAGGATTGTGTTTTAGTAGCAAGAGGCTTGCGTGCTATAGTCAAACTCGTACAGAATTAATTAGCAAAGAAAGACTCATTAAAGCTCTGGAGGTCTGAGCAAACCGTGGCCCTCTCCTCATAATGATGTTGGATCCACCAGCCTTGAAGGCACTTTACACTATATCAAACAGATATCTGTACAGGGTTAACTCAACAGTTTACATTATCTCTCTCTTTGTCACAGTCTGAATCTTGTTGTCTATTTCTTTTGGGAGAAAAATTACCTATCTATTTTCTCTGACGAATAAAGGTGGATTCGTAGGTCGCCTGGAGTTTTTCATTC
This sequence comes from Sinocyclocheilus rhinocerous, assembly GCF_001515625.1. Taxonomy (NCBI): domain Eukaryota; kingdom Metazoa; phylum Chordata; class Actinopteri; order Cypriniformes; family Cyprinidae; genus Sinocyclocheilus; species Sinocyclocheilus rhinocerous. The sequence goes on from NW_015648045.1 coordinate 108,268, forward strand.
TTCCTAACACCACTGATGAGGCTGAACTAAATGGTGGCAGTAAGATTGCTCTTAAATCCATCAAAGCTCTTTCTCAGAGTTGTCAAAAACAGCAGCATGAAGCAACCATTATTCAAATACTGTAACAAGACAAGAAATCAATTTGAACCATGTTTTTAAAGATTGCATTTTCTTTCACTTTGACATCTGAGGTTTTTAAAGTTTATATTTCACACAGAAGTGGAAGATCATTGTACAGGTGAGTTATTATTGCCTAATGAGTGCTATGTTCCAATCTAGTTTTCACATGTCAAAGAGAGAGCACATGAACACTTCATGTCTTGTCTAGCCAAGCAATAACAAGACAAACTCGGTCTAAGGTACTTATGTTAATCAAACTGACTGCTCTTTAACTCAGAGAGGAAACTAATTGGGTCTGTTTTAACCTAATTGTAGTGTCACAAAGCGGCTTTAATTATTTTATTTACTTATTTATTTGGGCTATTATTTATGGGTGTTATTATGCTATCATAATAAATGTGCTTTGGGAAGTGTCGGAGAGCCGTTTGAGGTTGAACTCTCAGGAAACCTAATTTTGAAACGTTGATAGGAACAGAGCATTGAATGTTGTTGACCGTCTGGACAGCTGATCCCGTGGATGTCTTCAGCCAGAATGGCTTCAATTCAGCTTGTTAAAGCGAGAATTTGATGTCTAGTCATGGAGCATGGTGTCTGGTTCTGAAAGGTCTGTGGAGAGGGAAGGCTGCTGATGCTTTTGAAATGACTATAATTAAGGCACATCTGGATTTCCCTTTCATGGGCGTTTAAAAGTTGCTTGTGATTGACATGTCTGGTAGTTTTGCGTAGAGTTGATGGTAGGGGCAAGACAATTGAGGATATTTAATTTGTGGTTTCAAAGTTCTCGTTTCTGTTCTTAATCTAATTCTTCACAGTTCTTTAACATGTAGAAATTGTGTTCATGTGAGAGTTTATATTGTACAGGCTATATCAGTCTATACAATGTGGCTCTATAAACTAATCTGAACGCTACTGACCGTGACTGAAACAAATTTGTATTTTTTATCATGACCTGCAGGCGGCGCTGTGGATTAATCTGACTGATTGGAACAGTAGGCTAAGTCTTCTATGTACTGTACAATAGTTAGGGAGAAGAGCAGTGTTGTAACGCATTGATCCGTAGTAACTCAAAGTAGTATTTGAAATAATATTCTTATACATATCTGGTTAAAAACAGTTTATTCATTCCCAAGTGGAGGTGTAAATTTGTGTACAATGTCCAAAGAGTGGTTGTTACTTAACTTACTAAGACCAGTTAAACCGATTGGCATTTTGTGCATGAATTTATTGTGGACACATTTACTTGTTATTGTTATGCAGTCTTTTTCTTTCTTTCTTTCTTTCTTTCTTTCTTCTTTCTTTTAATTTTAAGCTTTTTAATTTAAAAAAATATAATAAAATAAAAAGACAAATAGCAAATAAAATGGGACAATAATATAAAAGAAATACATAAAACATAATCTAGTGACTCAAAATATAACAATGTGTGTGTAGTATGTTTAAATAACCACTGTGGCAAATGCACTTTTCATGTGCATCAAGTACACTGGAAAGTGTTACAACCCTCGCCATCTGGTCAGCTATTATATTTTCTTTTTCTTTTTCTTTCTTTCTTTCCTTAAAATTAAGTTAAATAAGAAAGCCTGCTGAGATGCTATAAATTCTGTCAATTGTCATTGATTAACATGAACACATAACTTATGGGAAGTTTTACAACTTTCTTTACACAAAAAAAATAATATACATAAAAATCATTTAAAAAAATAAGGCAGCATGCTGTCAATTCTTAGTGTCGGTTTCCTGAGTCCGGTGACTGGGCTGAATGAGCTGGCATGTTTATGGCGGTCTTTTATGGATGCACTTCGTCGCAGTATTGATTTCCTTGAGCCGTACAAGACTGCATGTGTGAGGTGCTTTTGGCAGACTGATGGTGACAGTATCAGAATGTTGCTTTTGAGGATTTGTAAAGCCATTCTCTGCTGCTTTGTGTGTTTGAACAGAGCTCCAGTGTGTGTGGGGTGCTAATCCTGTGCTATCATTGTGCTTGCCCCTGTTGTTCATCTGTCTTGAACGTGCCCTGGGGGTGCAAAGCACTGACGCCTCACCTCATTTCCTCACTTTAATAAAGCAAGATGAATCGGACCATGGTACACACTTGTGTCGTGGTGTGATCCCTTTAATGTGAGGCATATTAAAATTGGAATGATGTTTGAATTGCACTTTATTGTAGGGATACTGTGTTGAGGTTTGTGTCTATTTACCAAGTATAACTGGCAATGAAAATGTGTCTTTAGATGTAAATATATGTCTCACAAAACCAAATGACATAATCAAGTGGGAGTCTGAACCGATGTAAAGCACATGCCTAGTGTAGCTGTGACACTGACCTGCCTTCTACACTCCATTCAGCCTGCACTTGCCAGACAGTGTTTGTATTATTGCTTCTCTCTGCAAAGACTTGAATGGAATTCTTGTCGACCATTTTTTGATTGATAAGTAAGCAATATTAAGATAGGGCAAGTATGATACAATGGGGCTAAAATCCTTTTTTGGGTGTTTTTCTCCCAAAACACTAAATTGCAACATAAAATTACGACACTTTCTGACCCTTATGAAAAAAAAAGTGTGCGTATTTGCAGATAATATAACATTAATGAAATGAAGGGCTACTTAAGTGAACTTAAAGAAGGTACACTTTCATGACTGTTTCTTAACACACTTAAATACACCTATTAGTTTCAAAAGAAAGGACATTAAGGTATATTTTATTTTACCATAAATGCTCATCAGTACATTCAACAGTACACTTTAATCCTTTTTTCAAAAACAAATTACTAATAAAGATGTACTTTTTGGCCCGTGTAAGTAAGACCTAAGCACAACTAAATGCATTTATTTTTTAATTTTTAACTAAAATACATTTTTATTCAATATTTCAGGTAATATGCAGTTAAGTGTCTGAAAACATACAATTTATTTTGCACTTACACATTAGTTTAAAGTATATAATTTCTGTAATAAGTACTTCTTTCAAACCCCTTTTTAACATCGGTTTGTCTCAACGCACTGAGAGCGTTTTCTGATCCATGACATTTTTGTTTTAGTGAAATCAATAGTTTTAGTAACTTTTAAAACTTGGAAGGATAGACTTTGGAGTAAAAAGACTTGCTGTGGCCAAAAATGTCACCAAAAATGCTGTTAGGTTTACAGAAGAGGCAGATGCAAAATACCTGTAGTGTAACTAATTGTTTCTGTAATTGGGAAGGAATAGGTTTGGTGTGAATGATGTGCAGAGTGTGCTCACATTGCTCCAATCACAATGGAGAGTCATTAGGGAAATAACAACAATGCAGCTCTGTTGCACGGTACTTTGCTGAAAGCAAAATGTATAGTTCTTATGAGATGCCAAAAGTGTTTAAATGAACGCAGAATTAAGCACATTACATAAAACTTATTAACTTAATGTGGTATTTTATGTTCTTCTTTTGCCATTTTTTCCTGTTTCTCCATCAATATTTAATAAATACATTTTTCATTCATTGTGTACTTTCTTAAGTTCCTTAAGGGGGCTTTTAGCCTTGTAACCTACTTATCAGTGAGTAGCACGAATTTGCTGTGAGTGTATGGATGTAGAGCAGCCCTAAACTCAGTGGTTATTGACTAACAATAGTGTGGAGCCCTGAGGACCGGTTGACTGAGATAGATCAATCTTTGTGCTTAGCCCTGAGCCTCAGGGAGAACCAGAGCTCCCTACCAGTCACGCATGGCCAGCCCTTGAATGGGTCTGATCTCCTATCATCAGGGGATCATTTAAAGGTTAATCAATTGATTTCAAATAGATCTCATAATTTGAAATCGAAGGTCAGGTTTGAATAGCCGTTTGTCTATGACCAAAACAATTTGAGAGCAAATTAAACATATATATGAAAGTGTTGGAGCCTATGCCCTTTCCTAATGCGACCGGATCAGAGAGAGGGAAACAACGACTCATGTTTTCATTGGGAGAGGCCAACTGTGCCGAATAAATTATAGCTGACATTTGGATCTTGATGAAAAGGTTGAGCCTGAGACACAGTAACTAAATAATGTTGAATGGTCAAATGCTGCAGGCAACATTTCAAAATCCATTTCCCCTGCAAAACTGCATCGAGTAGCAATAAGAGGTCTTTAATTGGTTTGCTCACTGAGTACACCTTTCTTAGATGTGGGGCATTTTCTCCAGTCCTCCATCTGTATGCTACACAATTAAAAGCATGTATATTGGGCTTTAAAGCGCAGAACTTCTCCCCATCTTATCACTACACAGTTGCAGTTATTGTCCCGTTCAGAAGAGCTTCAGGGGCTGGCTGTCAGTGTTTCTGGGCCTTTCTTAATTTAGCCCACGGTAACGCTCCCTCTTGCTTCTACATAATGGATGATTCTGCACTCCACCATGCAGGAAAGGTTTAATTAAATCATATTCCAATCATAATCCATGTTGTTAATTAAACTGGATAATTTATAAGTACAAAAGAGGGTATTTATTAGCTGCTCTGCGGTGCTGGTTCAATCGCAGCGTATCAGAAAGCACCCCCCATCCCCCATCCTCTCCCTGTACTATTGATGCCTACACATGATTGATAATGGAACGGTGACTGCTGTACTATTTGTCTAATGGTGGTGCAATTAAATCCCCTTGTAAATGACCCATGCCTCATTTCATCCTAATCTATGGAATTTTGATTGAATTTGTCAGCGTTAATTGAAAAATACTGCTATTTAATGTCTGCATTGCAGTTGCGTATCAGCCTGTCTTTAATGAGACTGTGTCCTTGTGACCCTGGGGAGGGGGTGAGGGGATCGCCCTTGATTTGGCGTGGAGGCAGGGGTGGGGGCTCGGTGTCAAGGTTTTTAGGGTGCACGAAGGGAAGGAAGGTCTCCAAAGATTAGGACTAATCACCACCGTGAACACAGAAAACGGACGCATTCCTTTTAATTATGTGGGCCATGGAGACACATTTATTGATCAGCAATCCCACTGAATAATTCATGATTTAATCCCTCTCACCAAAAACATTGACAATTTCATTATGATGTTTTTCCCCCTGTTTTTTCATGGTTTTAGAAATATAATTTAGCCTGCATATTGATGTATTTTTTTTACATTGTACTGTAACAGAGAATAATACTGTGTGTTTTCAGTTTCAGGTTTCAGATTCATGCATGTCTTCATGCGGAGCAGATTGAATCTGTTTGAAATATATGTTTAATATTAACATAATAGCTTTGAGAATGTTTAATGGGGTATATTTGTTGCTTGTCTGCATTGGTTAACTAAAAATTAGAAATATGTAAGAATTTCTAATGTTTTAAAAATGCATTGCTTTATTAATACTCTTTGAAGCTGACATTTATTGGTTTTGTATAATGTTTTATTTTTTTTCATTTACAAATTTACTTTTCAGAACTGTGGCCAAAGGGTGGTTTGCACTTTAAGTGGAATCAAGAAAAACATTAGCACAACTATTAAATGCAATTGCAGTGCCAAAATACACATTAGATCACATCTCACATGATTCTTGTTTTGACTGTTTTGGAATGTGAGACTGTGTTAGTGACTTTCTAATTTAAGAGACAGCAGTCAGAGCAACGCTCGCGGCTCTAGAGCGCGTTAGGACAGTTCCACATAAACGGATGAAACCGGACCAATAGCAAGCGCGGAGTCGCGGTGGGCGTGGCCAGAGCGCGTGGTGGAGACGCTTAAACCGAAGGAGCGTAATTCAAACTCACACTTCAGTAGATGATCACAGCTGATGCTGCGAGCGAGGAGCAATTTATTGTGACTTCCATCAGGTCGAAATGAAACGCGGCCAAGCAGAAGCGACAAGGACGCTGAAATAACTCAAAGGAGGACGATAAAGCTCATCTGAGATGCTCGACCAGATATTTCTCAGCAAGGGATTTGCGTTTCAGTGCACTTGTCTCGCTCTATTCTTGCAACGAAAAAGATAGTTTGGCACTGAACTAAGTCGAAACAGATGCAACGGTTTTATGTGCTGCGCATACAGAGAGTGGTTCACAGGATTACCAGTGTCAGTGTATGACACTGTGCAGCAGTGACATCCTCATCTGAGAAGCACGGGGGAGAGAGCTTCTCCCACAGACTTCAGGACTTCATAAACTGTCTGTATAAGATCATATGAGTGCAGCTTTCAGTACACCGTTCATGATGATGCAGCGTCCGGTGGGAAGCACCACTGCGTTCAGCATTGACTCGCTCATCGGAGGTCCACCGCAGCCCAGTCCGGGACATTTCGTGTACACGGGCTATCCCATGTTTATGCCCTATCGGTCAGTGGTGCTACCTCCGCCTCCTCCACCACCTCCTCCAACTCTTCCTCAGAGCGGTCTCCCCGCGACCCATCCGCACCACCCGATCCCGGGCTTACCCAGCGGCTTCTGCTCCAGCCTGGCGCAGGGCATGGCGCTCACATCCACGCTGATGGCCACGTTACCCGGCGGCTTCTCCACCTCGCCATCCCAGCAGCACCAGGACGCGGCGAGGAAGCTCGGCTCTCAGTGTATTCACTCCATGTTCGATAAATCTCAGGATATTCGTTTGGATGGAGAGAATGGGAAAACGTTTCCAACGAAAGATTCAGCGACCCTTCCGTCATTTCACGACTCGCAGTCCGTGCACACCTCTACAGGTGAGACCAAAACAGCCTGCAGAACTCTTCACGCATTTGTTTTCAGTGCGCATTCTGAATAGATTTGCGTTACTTGTCCGACTTGGTTTTGGATTCTCTTAAAAATATATAATAGGCTAATATTTAAAAACTTCTCAAAATGTTAAAAAATATATAATATAGAAATTATTGGAATTATTTATTAATCTACGTCTTAACATGTCATACGTTTTATTCTGCATTCTAGAAACAAATTGTGCAGGCTTCTCTTGGTATGATTAACCGGTCTGCTTTACGCTGAAATTAATTGTGTCACCTAAATTCAATTTACCCAGTCGCACCGATGAGGGACAGGAATGTGGGACAGAAATAATAATATAAAATCCTCCGGAAATAAAATGTCAAGATTGTGGCTTAAAGAATTTCAGTGTAACACACGTGAATTATCAAGTTTTCAGGGAATAGCGCCTGAGGCCGAGCTGCCATCAATGACTAAATTAGCTCATTTTAATTGAGGGATCGGAGGGCCAGCGGTGTTTAAATGTCCATAAAACTAAGCAAAATTCACTGTCACCTGGATCATTTATATGTATGCAGAGTAAAATAAATGTAGTCCAACATTTAGTAGCCTATGACTGCAACGTAAAGAAAATGGACATTAGCTAAAGGTGTAATCTGATACTGAAAAAAAAAAAATTATTAAAAAAAATATATGGTAGGCTTATGTAGCTACATGACATTTTCAGAAAAATAGAAATGAGATGAAAAGACAAATAATCGAAAGAGACGTGGAAGGGGGAAAAAAACCTTTAAGCCGGTTTCAGAAGTCTTGTTTTGAGGTGTACAAACAGCCTTCCTAAGGGATCCATCACCGTGCGTAATTGCGCGTAAAAGTGGCTGCAATAAACAGGAAGAACGCGTTGCGAGACAAGACCAGATAAGATTCTCATGAAAACACAACTTGTATTCCAGCCACACTTTTCAAAAATAATAAACACAACTTTTTACCCACAGCGAATTGTTGTTTAGATGTTTTATTCTCATAGCCTCATGCAGTTCTCAAATTAAATCTGCTTTTTATTTCATTCCCATAGTGCGAGGTCACAACAAAGACGACACGAAGGAGGATGAGTGTCACAGGAAAGACGAAAGCTTCTCCATGGACAGTGATTTAGATTACAGCTCCGATGATAACGGGCCCGGTAACGCCATGTGTCAGAAGGAAGATGGAGACGCCAACGGAGGACTGGACGATGGCGTCCACGGCGGGAATGGGGCCGGGAACACCACGTCCACCGGCAAAAATCTAGTCGTGGTTTGAGTGGGATCGTTTTAACAAGCTTTTTCTTTTTTACTTTTTATTTTACATTATTTGTACAACTTTTGTCTATTTTTTCTGTATCATTTGAAATAGCATTTAATAATAACAATTATTATTATTATAATTTCTAATAATATTACTGCACTAGCAGAACGGATTTGTGCTCGCGCAGTTTCTGCCCTGTTAGTAGAGATGATCTGAAATGATTTGAACGCGGTGCTGATTTCAGGGTCAGGCTGAGAGACCCTCAGTACGGTGTGTGAACACAGCCGCGTGTCAGCCTTGATCTCCGGACCTGCCTCGTGTTATAGGAAGAAAAGTAACGAGCTTATTCGGCCCACACGGGACTTGTCGGGAAACCTTGAGACGCAAATCAAATATCATTTCGCATAAACAGCCTCTGCGGTATACGCAATTGTTTACAATACAATAATCTCATTTACACATCGCAGCTCTTGACATTTCTATAGCCTATATATGTTCATATTTTTTAAAACCCATTTCGACAAAGTGTATCTATAAAATAAAATAATGACTTTAAAAAATAATGATAATTGTAGTTAATTTAATTACTTGATGCTTTATTTATTCATTCTTAATGCTGTATTTATCCATATATAATATCAACTTTATATTTTGCATTTGCGTCTGCATAAAAGCTCCACGAAATATATTAGTCTGCCAGATTTAACCATTTATACACACTCGTTCAAATTCGAATCTGACAGATTATAAACGAGTTTAGAATTTTTGTTAATGAAAACAATAACCTACTTATGTCAATTAAGGCTTTTGAATGTCCAAACTTTACAGATTCATAACAACCATATAAGTATATTATTTATTGAAATATAATTAATATAAGTAGCATTTGTAACATATTTACCCTATTATTAATATGATTTTTAAGAATTAAGATTTTTAAGCAAGTGGAAATTGGTAAGTACTTGGTAAATGAGAAAAAAGACATTCTTACAGTGCGTGCATGTTATAAACATTATGTAATTAATTAGTTTATACTAATTACAATGTATACACTAATAATAACAATGTGTAATACCTTCGTGTACCTTTGTAAATGAAGAGTCAACTGTAATGTGTGTAAAAAGTTATTAATACTGCATTGGTTCACAGGCTGAAGTTTCATTATTGAACTGGAATACACATTTTTCTTAACAGAGGAATTGAATTATTGTTAGTAGATTTATAGTTGTATAATGAAATAGATCAGACATAATCAGTGCCTCATCATCACTGACACACACACACACACACGCACACACGCACACATGCACACACACACACACACACACACACACACCAGCAGTTAGACAATTGAAATGTGCTGGTCTGGATGATGTTGGAAAATAGACAGTGCATTCATGTACATTATGAGAAACACGAAACCTGGGCAGAAAGACATTGCAAGAGGAACAGTGGTGGGAGACAGAGAGAGAGAGAAAGAGAGATCTGACAATTGCCTTAACTCTAATGAATTTTTTTGCAAATTGTAATCAAGGCTGGCCGTGGTGGCTGACAGATAAATGGGCCCAGGGGGGATTGGCTCGGGCCTCAGCTTTTCACTCCAGCATGTCCCTCCTGCACTAAATTAACAGCGTCAAATTAACCTCCAATGATTAATCCTGACGGAGAGCACTGGCTGCAGGATGACTGAAACACACATATGCTGAGAAGTTTCTCTCAGATTTATATTAAACAACAAAGTAATAAGAGGAAGACAAGGATACATCTGAACTTTTTGTAATATAAAACAATTTTTCAAAGTAATTTTAACAGGCGTGTTTTTATTAAATTAAAACATTTTTAACTATGGCACATTTATTGTAATCATAAATATGATTTATGATTTTGTTTTTCATTTATAGATCTGTATATTGACAGAAAACCTACATATAAAACATCAAATACCTAATTCAGTTTATTGAATCCTTTACCAGTTATAAACAAACTATGTCTGTGATTTATGTGAGATCTAGATCATTTATCACAATAAAGCAGTGTAGTTTATAGATGTTGATTTTTGCTTCTTTACCCTCATAAATATAATTAGGCTAATACGGGAAAATGCCAATATTATTATTTTACAGCAACATGCACAACTGCTATTAATAATTAAATATGGTTTTTCAATGAGCGGTAAGCAGTCAGTTTGTGTATATAGGGGAGAGTGCTGTGAGATGTAACACCAAACAACAATTATAAATAAGCTACCAATATGAAAACACTGTCATGCATAAATATATATCATATTTACAGATTCGCTGTAAAATATAAAGGATTTATTGGACAAAAAAACGTTTAAGGTATATAAGTAATTACAATTTCATGTCTGGAATATAGTAATTCCTGATCATGTCAATGGATGTTAAATGACAGAACAGGCATCATCCAAAGATTTTTGTTTAATTTGATGTATAACAAATACATTTATATATTAAATAAATGTGCAATATATTAAATTAAATATTTTATCAAAAAAAAAAAAACATGATAATTTTGAATACAGGTTTCTATTTTGAACTGAATTTCCTATATTTTGGCCATTTTTAATAAAGGGGTTTACAGTAAAATGAAGACGGGGCACAACCATTTTGAGCGCAATTTAATGCACTTTAAAATTGCTTTTTTTTTTTTGAAGTGTCACTCTTGGAATTGGGTGTAAAGTACAGCACTCTTTGCACGTCACATTAAATAACCCAATTTAGAAATAGATTTATTATCTGCCTTAATTTGTATTGGGATTCTCTCAAAGTTTAAGACACTGATTTAACAGATGTTAACAAAATTTAAGATTGAAACAAAATGTGATGACGCACCCATCTATGTACGCCAGGATTAGAGGATGTTATTTTCCAGCTCTTTCTCTCTGAACATTTGGATTATCATCACAACATGATGGTGCAGCTCACGCCTCATTTCAGGGCTTCTCTAGCATTTCTAATGCCATTATTGTGTGTTTGAGAGGGACACACACACACACACACACACACACACACACACACACACATCATGATAGATGAACAGCTCTGTTAATGCACTGAACCAGTGCTTTGCCTCATTGGATTTCTAAGTGGAACTGATTTATGATGAGAGATGATCAGAGTAGATCTGGACAAGATGCTTCAGGGTTTCGTGGTTCTGGACCACCACTGACATTTTAAGGATTCATTTCCCATGGCTCCTTTAGCCTGTCAACCTTCAACAGCTTACAAGCTGCAAATGTTTGTGAAAGGAATTATAAGAAAACAAACACACTTCCTGTCACTAACTCATAATCACGCTCCCACTTCCCCTCTCAACCACGAAACATTTCCTCTTTCTATAGATTGCTCTTTTTTCCTCCCTCTGCCTTTCTGCCTTGTCTAATCTCTTTAATTACATCTGTTTTCCTGGGCCGCCGAGGCTTCTTTCGTCCTCCCGGTCAGGGGGCTTTTGTGGGGGCCGAATCAAGCCCTGCATCCCCTCTTTGGATGCTTTGTGGAGCTGCGGCTCTCTTCCTGAGAGGGAGAGGATGAGAAGGGGATTAGAGGATCTTGATCTCATTAGAGACACAGTGAGCCGGCAGGGTCCGGCTTTAACGCCTTCATCTGCACCGCGGAGGCCAGAGAGCGGACCGCACCCGCTGATAAACCCTAACTAGGCGTCCGGGAAGCGCAAAACATACATGGATGTGTGCGATCAACTTTACTTGCCTGAACATTTTCAGAGAAACACAGTTGATTTGTATTTGAGATCTGTAAAGTAAAAACCTACAGAGATACTTTGAAGAAAAAGCCAAAGTATATGTAAAATAAATAAATATTATGAATTATCTATTTAAATAAAAAATACACATTTATATAAAAGCTTACATACAAATATTATCTATCTATCTATCTACTCATCAATGCGTAATAATACTTTTATATTATTACACGTACTTATTGTATACATAATTGATGTTTAAATATTATATGAAGTACTTGTCAAAAGTTTGCAAACACTTATTTTAAAATGTTTTTAATGAAGTCTCAAGCATTTATTTGATCAAAAATACAGTAAAACATTAATATCGTAAAATATCATTACAATTTGAAAATACTATTTTCTATTTTAAAATGTAATTTATTTGTGTGATACAAAGCTGAATTTTCAGCATCATTACTCCAGTCTTCAGTGAAATCATTCTAATATGCTGAATATGAATATATTTTACTGTATATAGCCTACTGATACTGTGTAAATACAAATATATAATACAAATGTAACATTTTATTTGAAGGTGTCCTTGTTACACGTTACATGTACTTACTATAGTATTAGCACAAAATTATGCATAATTACATGCAATAACCATAAACCTAACCTTATGTAAGTACATGTTGTTAATTAATATTATTCAGTACTTAAATGTATAATTACACTGTAACAATGGCACCTTAAAATAAAGTATAACCAATATAAATATTATGAATAAACATATTACAGTTACTTACTGTGGGTGTATTTTCTTTCTCCTTGAACCCATGTAATTTGGTACATCTCACAATAAATAGAACACAAAATAAAAGGGTAGAAATCAAAAAGAGAACATTATATTAAGAAGCTTTTTATTGAAAAGAGACACATACAGTATAAGACTCTGCATCAGGTATAATTTTTCAACACAGTACTGTACAGCTGACACAAACTCAATATAATAACAATAATAATTAGAAATACAACACCAATAATTCGAATCAGAATGATAGTTGTGATGCCGATGGACTGAATAAAGGAACGAATGCAAAACCCAAGTAGTGTGAGAGAGCTCCTCCCCTTTCAGATTAGCATATTCATAAATTATTAAACGGGTCTCTTGGGTTTGAAGGTAACATGGAGACGGTCATTGAAATGAGGTAACAAACAAACAAAAACAAGGTAAAAACACTACGTTTTTCTCAATTTTTACATCTATTTACACAAAGCGACGACTGGCGAATGGAAACGCAAATAAAACAGGATATGTTCAAGCAACTTGGAACGTACTGATAAAGCCCCCTTTAAGTCTGCATTATTTGCTTGCAAGGGGTGACGTGATGCTTTGGTTGCTGTTACGGTATTGGTTGGATTTTTGTTTATTTTGCTCATTCATGCTTTCTTTATTCAGTTACAGATGGACAGATGATCCAAAAAGAGGTTTTCCCAAGGAATTACAAAAGAAGCAGATGGGAGGACAGACAAAAAAAAAAGAAGAAGAAATGTTCACAAGTTGATAAAAAGTATTTTTTCATATTAAAATGGCAGACTCTTTAGCGTCACCTGTCAGGGTACAGTCATTTTTATGAAGACGAAGACATTTACACAAGGAAGAGAACATTTACATCCATTCATGCAAAAAGATCAAAAACAAAAACAACTGTTTTTCCACAGAAATGATTCAGAGTGGACATTATATTGTGGGTTCTTCACAACAAGTGATCTGTGTTCTGTAGTGCATTTAGTCATAAATAATGGTTATTGTGGTAAAGCCTCTAAAGGCCTGCTACGCTCTATATACACACACAAGGCGAAAACTGCACCCTTATGAGCTGAAAATCAACATACCTCAACGTTTCTCTCTTTTCAACTCTCACCGCTTTCCTTCGAAAGCTCAGAAAAACTAGTCAAGATTCTCTACACAGTCCCAAATGTCTATCAACTAGCTTAAAGACTTTCCAGATCGCTTGTATTGCGGAATATACATTCTACAACACAGATCTTCTCCCATCTTCAACCCTAAGCCAAGTACCTTCACATTTCTACTACCCAGTGAAGAGTAAAATCAATGGGAGCTGAGATTAAATGATCAAAGCCCATCAAATCATATTATGGAATGAGTCAATATCAAAGCCTTCATGGGATCTCCAGTAATGATATATACGCCCTGAGACAGAGTCTTGCATCGGCTTTACGTCTCTCAATAACAACGGCAGCTCAGACTGCTGTGGTGACGTCCAAAACGCGGTGAAAAACTATTACTCGTGTCTACCTGGCTGAATTTTCACTTCGTATTGCTTTAACACTCCTTGACACATGACAAAGGAAGAAGACAAAGGCAAGGAGTAAAACTAAGCTATGAAGAACGATTCAGAGAAAGGGAGCAGAAAGGGTGAACTCGACTCAAACAGGCACACTTGCAACTTCAGACTGCACTGAAACAAGAAGGGGGTGAAGAAAAAAATATATAATAACGCCTTTTGTCAGGGGGAAAGTTTTCTTGAAATGCTTTTCTATATAGGACACTACTTAGACAAAAAAACAGAATGAGAGAGAGAGAATGAAGAAGAGTATGTACAGATCAGGACTGAAGACCCAGAGAGCCCTTCACTTCTTTGAGATACATGAGATTCAGGACTCTGCAGTGTAAAGTGTGTGAACAGCAACAGTCGGAGATGACCTGAGAGAGGCACGTCACTGTATGAAAGCAACGGCCACCGTAAGCAGACTTTACACGACAAAAATCCTGCGTTTTCCTGATATTCTGTGGAGATTTTCATGATGAACACTTGAGGTCAGACTGAGCTTCAGCCCTGCACTTCTAAATTCTGGATTCTGGGTTATCTCACTTCTGAAATGTCTGCACACTTCCCTGTGAGCTCAAGTAAAGAGTGAGCTGATGGATGGGCGACATATAAGGCTAGATTAATGTGTTTAAAGATTTAAAAAATCTGCTAAATAAAAACACAATTCCCTTTTACTTCTGAAAAACATAAATCTTAAAATAATTGTTTTTAAGAATTTTCCGTTGGTCCAGTAACGAGCACTTACACAAATGCTACTCAACAATGTAAAAACCAAAACAGTTTAAAAGACCATGTCAGATTCAAACGTAGGACTCAATATTTGGGCGTTTTCCAAAAATAGTCATTACATCCTTTCACATTCCTTTAAAAAAAGACATAATGGACATACTTGATGTAAAAGAGTAAGAACAGATGCAAAGAAAAGTCTGAGAGAATGAGATCAGACAGAAAAATCAGCGTCAAAGTGGTGAGACACACATGTCCAGACACACATGGCGACCAAGTGAAGTTCTCTGGTTCTTCTGGGTCATTTTGAAGATCCAGCGTAAAAGTATCCCATGCTGCCCCATCATTTTCCTGTCTTGCTTGGTCATCTATTAGAGACAGGGAACACTGTGACACCTGCTCATCAGTTACCAAACACACACTCTATTCTCCCATCATGCACTTGGTAGCTTAAACTGGCGCAGTCAGAAAACCAAAGTCCGGGATTGTTTAAATTTGTGTTCCACAATGCAGCGAGACATTGGATGTGGGACACTCTCCCAAAAACAAAAAAAGATGGATGACACATGATTGGCCAAGACCTTGCCCATGACAACTTTTTCAACCAGTGGGACTGTAAAGCCAGGCAAACACAGTAGCTCTGCTCATGCTTCTTCATCGGCATCATCAGTGCCTTGAGCCTGGTATAGTCTCATGATTCTGATGTAGTGGTGCAGCTGTACATATGAAGGTGTGTGTAGGGAGGGAGGAGGAGTGCTGACCAGAATACATGTTCATGTGTATGTGAGTGTACTTCTCATATAACTGCACTGTTCATGCTGCTGCAGCTGTTATTGCGGTTATTGTTCCTGCGAGACAGGTTTGGGGTGGCCATGAGTGGGTAACGCTCGTCAGGACAGCCGTACTGCAGGAGGACGTCCATACACTCCTGGCTGTTAGCCTGCCGTGCGTATGCCAGTGCCGTATTGCCGTGAGCATCCCGTGCCATGATGTCAACGCCGTACTACAGAGAGAGAGAGAAAGAAAGTTAGCAAGAGAACATACTATTATTATGATCCTAAGAACAGAAAATTACATTTAAATAGTGAGAGTAAATGAGGGAAAGTCTGACAAGCCATGTGCTGTCAGCTGCCACGTGTTATAGCTGTGGCTCTGCATATGCGTCATTAAAATTTTTATTTTTATTCATATTATAAATATTGTTTTAATATTATATTAACATTTTAATAAGGTCCCTTATCTTAACACTTTGAGCAAAGAGTTATTGAACAATGGGGTAGTTAAAAACTAGATTTGAACAAACCGAACAGAGAGAAAGGCTTAACAGTAAAAATAGGATAAATAGATACAGTGTTGGGGAAATTTACTTTTAAAAGTAATACATTACAATAATGAGTTACTCCCTAAAAAAGTAACTACTTGCAATACTTAGTTACTTTTTATGGAAAGTAATGCATTACGTTACTTTTTCTCATCTGGGCTTGACCTGCTTGTATGTTTTTAATATAAAAAAGGCATATTTTGGCATATGTAAAAGCCCTTTCACACCAAAAGTGAAATGAATAAGCCTCAGGCTGAAGGAAATGTAAATTCAATTATTAACATATGTAATTATTGCAGGTTTGCGTAGTATTCTGAGTTTATTGATTTTGAGGAATACTAAATCTGTTTTTGTGCAAGTGAGATAAGTAAATGCATCTTCATATTTAGTCTAGAACTACAGTAACTATTGTATTTACACATTTCACACAACGCCTCTGCACTTACTGCAGATTTTTCTCAACATGGGAACAGGAGAGCTGTTAGTCAATAAATGGGAAAACAAATAACTGGCGTTACTTATTTGAAAAAGTAACTCAGATATTTTACTGTAAATGAAAAAGTAATGCATTACTTTACTAGTTACTTGAAAAAAGTAATCTGATTACGTACCTCAAGTTACTTGTAATACGTTACCTCAAACACTGGATAGATATATAAATATTTTAAAAATGATCTACATCAGTCTGATACAACATCAGAAAAGGCTTATTTCTGCCCTTTCAAAAACCCTTATCAGTTATTTATCATTCCATATGCACATTAATGTTTGATGCCTTCCCTTGAAATTTGTAAACTACTTGATTAGAACCATATAGCACAATTTATTTGGAATTGTAGTAAATGAACAAACAAAACACTATGAACTTATGTACAAATGTTTTTGCTGATGACCTTTGCTGACCTTAATCCCATCATACAAACACCAGAAATGTTAATTATTGTAGCTAAGTCGTGTCTGTTCCATTTTTTTATTATTGCTGAAATTAGAGAGCTGAACTTGCTTGCTAGTCAGCCGACAGACCAGATGAAATGTGTTCAGCATATTGAATTGACAGATAATCGAACAGACCATTCAACTGAGCCCCTTTGAGCTTTTTCAGGTTGCACATTTGTTGTGAAAAGGTCTTTACTCAAAACCCACACCCTGGCCATTAGTTTGTTGTGTGTTAAAAAAAAAAAAGTGTAGCTCTTACCCATATGAGCAGTTGCGTGATCACAACATTCCCCTTGCGGCAGGCCAGGTGTAGGGCTGTCCGGCCATCACCTTCCCCACAGGTATCGTTGACCTCATCTCTGGAGCCATGGGCCAGCAGTATGACCACGAAGCGCAAGTCTTCCTCCGCCGTGGCCCGCAGTAACTGCTGTCCCAAAGTCAGCTCTGTGCACGTCAGCGACGCCAAAAACAACTTCTGCTCATATTTGGCTCTGATCCAGCGCTCACGTTCCTCTCTGAAAGCACACATACACACAGAAACCAGATTTAGGCTCAGGATTGAATTAATGCTGGCCTGTCAACACATGGTTCACACCGGTGGCATGTTTTGATCTCGCTCTCATTCCAACTGACATTTAAAATTTGATGGGATTCGTGTACAGCTTTTTGATTTCGTTCCCAGTCCTGCGCCAAACATTTACTAGCTCTCACATCTCTATTACACATAGAAGCAATCTAGACCTTAATACACTAGAAAAAATATTATACTGAGCAGAACAGAAACAATATAACCACAGCAGACATTCTGAATGGTTGCTGTCTGTGTAAATTTATGTCTCACTTCATGGACTGTAAAGGTCGCAATACACTCGCATCAAAGATCTTTTTTGTTCCTCGCTCGCTTAGGGGTAAGGGATGAGCAATATGGTAAAAAATTATCACGATAAAATTTTTCATATCAGTCGATATCGATAATTATCACGATAAGTCTTTATCTCTTTCAAATTTAAAGATCGGTTTTTGGTCCTAAGTGAAAGTTGTAGAAACAAGACCATTAATTGTGGGCTTTAAACTACTCTTTATGGTCAGAACAGGACAAACACTTCACGTTCTTGAATTCTTTACACTTTTGCTGTCATTTTTCCTTAACAAAATAAATATCTTAATAGAAAAATGTACTTCTTATTTTCTGCATGTTCTAATGAGTGAAAAATCATGAAACAGGTTTGTGTTGCCTGACTTTGATGATGCATAGTTTTAGCACAGTTTGCAGTGCAGGCTGCAATATTAATAATACTACACTTTTTGTCTCTTAGAAATGCACATTTGACAGTAGCTTGAATTGACAGTAGTAGTAGCTTGAGTTAGGATGCAGATGTAAATTTAATACAATGGCAATTTGTATATTGAAAAGCCTTCTGACTGTATCGTTGCACACAGTGTTTCTCCTGTTTGTCAGCGCCGTTTCATCTGGCTTTAAACTAGTTTAAGCCATTTGTGATAGAAACGGTCCGGTTTTGGCATGGTTAAAAAGAGTAGCACAGTTTTGTTCCACTTTTGTAACATCAACATTTATCAAATTTGTGTTATCATTTTATCGAGGAAAATTATATCGCAATAATTATCATAATCGTTTTAATGCTCAGCCCTACTTAGGGGTAAAACAAATTTGAAATACCTGAGAAGTGGAATATTTTTTAGCAAACATACTGTTGCCACCCATTCTACTGGGGGTGGTGATTAGACGAATATGTAAATATGCGGTTTGTGCTTTTGGCTCAATAACAAAACATATGTATAAATAAATATATATAAAAATGTCAGAGGTCAGAAAACAGCAGTTAAGAAAGCATCTGATCATAGCGAAGTGGGTATGTTGAACCAGCTCTGCAATTCAGCACTTCAGTCAAGTCACATCATGTTTATTTATATAGCACTTAATACACGAGAATGTTTTAAAGCAAGCACTTTACAGTATTAAAAATGAAGAAACTGTGTTAGCGTGGCTTTCAATTAAAACTACAACTTAAGTTTTTACTATAAAGCAGATCTCCAGTGTGTTCATATTTTTACTTGCGTGTGTTTTGCATATTATCACAAAATTTGTGGACAGAACTTGTGGAGAGTTTCTCTTTCAAATTCCCAAAATGAACTCCAAACTAATGGTTTGGCCTGATTTTGTTTGTGATGTCCCACCAGTTCGATTCTGCTTGTAAATCAGGGCCTTAAGAATGAACAGGTTCAGCAAAAAACAAACAGAGAGGAAGCAAGCGACACACTGAAGTGGCTGAATGAAGTGGCATAAAAGTGTAAGAACGCAAGTGTGCGTTTGACAGGGTAACCGCGAACAGGAGAGGGCCATCAGCAATCGTTGGATCACTTACAGCAGCCCCTCCTCAAACTGTGCTATGATAGCACTTAATCTCTGTTAATCCCCGCAGAGTAAACAGCCTTTCTCAGACAACTCAGGATTAGTTCAGCTTCAGCTCCTATCTGAGGGGCAGAGGGAGTTCTGATACCCCCATGGAGGGGAAGGGAGTTGGGCAGAGGATATTGAGCTGTTCCCTAAAACACAGCTGCCCCTCAGGGAGTCCAAACCCATGAGAGCAAAGAACAGACATCCTACCGTCAC
Source organism: Sinocyclocheilus rhinocerous (assembly GCF_001515625.1). Classification (NCBI taxonomy): domain Eukaryota; kingdom Metazoa; phylum Chordata; class Actinopteri; order Cypriniformes; family Cyprinidae; genus Sinocyclocheilus; species Sinocyclocheilus rhinocerous. Next base: position 127,973 of record NW_015648045.1, read on the forward strand.
AATTCCTCCTCAAAAGGAGCATCTGGACAGGAACAAAGTGGACAGCCGATGATCACAGACGTAAAGACAAAAATCTATCTTAAACAGCAATGAAGTCGCTTCCATTTTCAGATTTTGATGAACAGACCTTGCATTTGACATTTGATTTGATATAAATGAAAACTAGTTGTGATGGAGTATAGACTAGACTATAAGTATAGACTTGGACTTGTGGATGTTTCATCTTCTGAATGATCAACACAATTCCAGGAAAAGATGCACAAATGTACGATGAACTGTACTTCTATGCCTCACAACAGTTTTACATTTCTAATATAATGAACAGTAGACATGGAGACTGGTTGCACAAATTAGTTGAAAAAAAAATTGCGTGCTAGTGATAGACCATTTGTTTAAATTGTCCAATATTTAATATTTTACAATAATAAATATTGTGTAAATAAAGATTAGGGTTAAAAGTTTTAATGTAAATTTAGTGTGAATTTGTTTTTGTTTTGTTTTTTAAAATATATTTTTTTGTATATCTATTTTTTTTTCATGAGCATTATATTGTCCAATGGCCTTTAAAAAAATAGAGGGCAACTACTAGGGCAGTGATTGTCAACCAGGGGGTCTGAAATCTTTCAGGGAGGCCCCAAAATGTCTTACAATTATTTCAAATTATCAAAATGATTTAAATGTAGTTATATTAACAATCTTATTTAAAATGGCCAAAAGAGACAAACAAAAATTATGTACAACATAACTGACATTATTATTATTATCAATATTGAAAGCATTAAAATTATTAACAGAAGTACCAGAGATGTATATCAGCTCTCAAATATAGTCTTGGGCACAGGCGATCTTGGAATCAAAAAGGTTGAAAAACATTGCACTAGTGTGTAAATCTGATCTATTATTGTAAATGTATTAAAAACCACCAATTACTTTAAATAAACACAAATTTAAATAATAAAATAGATTGCAAATATCATGCTTAAAGTGATAATAAATTCCCCAATTTATTTAATTCCAAGTTTACATGGTCTAACCACTGCTCAACGCCACAGCCATGATGGGCTTTGAAAGATGAACTCAAAGGGTTCAACTCAGACACCCTGATTACAAATTAGCCATGTATGGATGTCAGGGGCCAGAGTGCAGAGGAGATAACAATTTATCAGAGAGGCAGATGGATAAAAATAGGTAATCAATAGCCCAGGGGATCGATGGTTTAGTGACATCCTTCTTAATCAAAGCAGCAAAGCCATGCTGACGGACCTGAACCCCCCACAGCACACTCAAAGATTTTCTGTCTAAGGTCACAGCTAGCCTCACGCCTCACAGTCTCAAGTGCACACACACACAAAAACATGGCAAACATGGGAAAGAGGCAAGTAGCAATCACCTGTTGATGTCAAACTAAAGTCAGACATTTGACTATAAGCATAACGTCTGGTTCACTTTGCTTTACTTTGACACTGAAGACGACAGGAAGGGGTGGTCCAAGCGATTTGTAAAGCGACCAATAACAGTTCGCTTTCTTATGAGACTAGTCCTGCTATTTTTTCAGCACACGCACGCACGCACACACACACACACACACACACACACACACACAGTGTCACAAGATCCTTCAGAAATCAAATATGCTGGATTGGTGCTCAATTATTAATAATTATTAGAGCCCGACCGATATATTGTTTTAGGTATAAATATATCGAAGGCTCATATCACCCTTATATTTTTTACTCCCTAATATCGGTATCGGCCCCCAAAATACCCATATCGGTCTGCTCTAATAATTATTATTTTTTCTTATTATTAACGTTGAAAACTGTTTTTGCTGATTTTTTTTTTTTTTTGTGAAAACTGTGATACGTTTTTTCCAGGATTCTTTGATTAAAATAAAGTTCAAAAGAAAAGGATTTATCTGAAATGGAAATCTTAACATAAATGTCTGTACTGTCACTTTTGATCAATTTAATGCATCCTTGCTAAATAAAGTTCATTTCTTTTCCTTTTAATCTTTCTTACCCCAAACTCTTTGAATGGTATTTTGTCATGGTTTCCACAAAAACATGCATAAAAAAAGCAGCAAAAATGTTTTCAACATTGCTAATAATAATATTTCTTGGGCACCAAATCAGCATATTAGAATGATTCCTGAAGGATTATGTGAGAATGAAGAGTAATGACTGCTGAAAAACTTGCTTTTACTGTACATTACAGGAGTAATTGACATTAAAAAAAAAAAAAAATTCTATATACAATTTTAAACTGTAATAAAACTAGACACTGTTACTGTTCTTTCTGTATTTTTGAACAACTAAATGCAGCCTTGGTAAGCATAAGAAAACTCTTTAAAAAAAATAATTATTCCAAACTTTTGACCTGTATTGTATATCAAAGTCCATGGTTGAGAATGATGTCGAACAGAACAGGGGAAAATGCAATGAAATGCAATTCATCCAAACCAATTATACAGCACTAAAAAGCAGACAGTATCAAGAAACTTAAACAGAACTTCCAGCATTGATCATTTGATTCACTGTAGGACCAGTAAAAAAAACGCAGGAGGGATGAAAGAGCAGGAAGGAGAGACGGTGAAGAGATGAGTCCGGAGGGGGAGAGAAAAGCCGCAGCTTCTGTGGGAAAGTCGAAGAATTTTATTAACTGTGTGTGTTTTGAGAGGGGGGTCTAGCAGCACGGAATGTTCCGGGTGCTGCTGGTCAGCCCAGGGTGAGTGAGAGGGCTGGCACGAGGGCCACGGACCACAGCCCCCACACAAAGCATCCTGGGAGCCGTGGAGGAGGGAGATAGAGGAGGGGAAAACAGAGAGGAAGAGGCCCGGCAGGGTCTCCCCACTGCTCCTCTGCCTCTCTGTGTCTAGAGGAAATGTGGAGCACTTCACTGCCCTCTGAAACGCATGCCTTCCCCATTTAGCAGCGTTGCTAAGGGCCAAGCCCGGTTGGCTAATGAAAAAAAAAAAAAAACCATTTTTGCAGATAACCTCTTAAAATGTCAGTTAACTACAACAACAGTGCTCAAAAATGTTATATATAAAAAGAAATGTAGCTAAAAGCTTTTGTGGGGCTGTTTTGGGTTAGATTTTAATTACTGTTCAATCTATAAACCTTGAGGAAGACAACAGCATTTACTGTTTGATTGTCTCTCTAAACGTGGACAAACACACTTGTACACACATAAATGGAGTGTAAATGGGCAACAAAATGCAACAAAAATGGTTCAGAAGTCATGGTGACAAGTGTAAAGGGAGAGGATGGGCGGCACGATTGAACCTCTCGGAAAAGACACACACGCACACGCACGCACGCACACACACACACAGGAGAAAATAGGTCACCTGCTGCCTCCTATTCTTGTCTTAAAGCCCACCCTACCACTTTAAGTCACACACATATATAAGAAACCTGTACAAAAATAACTACCTTGTCTTTGTATGTCAAATTCACAAATAAAGTCAAGCAACAGTACTGTATGATGACAAGATAATCACATACAAATGTGAAAAAAAAGAGCAAATGATACCCAGGGGTCAGATCGGGAGCTGCTTACCACCTGGTGTCAGTAGGAAAGGGTAATCAGGGCATGGACACACACACACACACACACACACACACACACACACACGCACACTCTTTATTGCCTCATCTCTACTTATATGTGGAGTACGAGGTTGCAGCAATGCAAATGGTCCAGAGAGATGAGCCTCTTACTAAAGTGGAACTGCAACAGGGCAAAATAAGGAATCTTGGGGAACTTGTCCTTACATAGGAAGATGGCTAATTGAATTAATTAGCAACTCTGTTCCATGACCGTGTATCACTGTGTGTGTGTGTGTGTGTGTGTGTGCAGGCATACTGGGGAGAAAATGCTGCTAGCAGACTGCAGGTTTCAGCAGGAGTTTAATTAAAAATTACTGGCCATGCACGTTAGATCCAAAATGGTTATCTGCAATAAGACAACAAGACTGAACCTAATGTAAAGTTCTGTGTGCAGAAAAATGACTGACAACCACAGTTTCTTAGTCAATAATAAAAAACAGTCTACGATAAAAAAAATCTCTAAAAATTAGTTTAAAATACATGTGCAAAGTACTCTTTGTATTCATATAGGTTTCATATGGCTTCAAAAAACTACATTTAAACAATTTCATCTTAATTACTCTAAAAATATAATGCAGTGTGACCATTAAACCAAAAGCAATAACATATTTTCTTTCCATCTTTATACCTGCAGTGTAAGTGTACTTTTCTTTATCATTATTTTAATTTAAAAAAAATTTATTTTATAAATATCATGAATTATTTATTTATTTAGGGTGGTAGTACCATATCACATTTTACAAAAAACTAAGAGACTTTTCAAAAAAGGTCACATTATCTGACATTTAAAAATACTAAAAACTACTCAAGAATACCATCCTTTTAATAAGCTTTCATTCTTTTTTCTTTATTATGATATCAGGACAGTCCATCATTCAAATTTTTGACACTATGACCACCAAAGTATTCAAGAATTTTAATTCAAAAATTAAAAACATGTTTATCACAAAAGAGGTGTATTCAAGCCATTGTACGTATGAATTGAATATTTAATGTAGGGCTGTGTAAAAAATCGGATGCGATTTTCATGCGCATCTCGTCAGTAAAGCCGCTTCTGGTGATTAGTAGTAAATCTCCAGCAAGTGCTTTCAGATGGAGCGGCATTTACTACACAGAGCCATAGTTCACTGAAAAGCTACACAAAATCGCATTCAAAATCAGTAATGAATCGCCTGCGATTTTGAAAGCACGTGCTGGAGATTTACTACTAATCACCAGAAGTGGCTTTACTGACGAGATGTGCATGAAAATCGCATTAGATTTTTTGCCCAGCCCTAATTTAATGCATTCTGAATTAATTAATAGATTAATAGACAGATTTATTTAAAAAAGTACATTGTGTGATTGACTATGCTACAGTAAAACCATAAAAAATTAATGTGGGATTTGCTTTAAAGCATGTAAGAAATCTTTAGAATCTTTGTCATTTTAATATGTAATGAAAGTGGTTTAATTATAGTAACAGTAACTGTTATTTTGGTGCAAACTACAATTACTGTGTTTGTAAAGCGGTGTTCATGGCAAACATCTGTTTGTGTGACAGCTTCATTAAAGTGTGTTGCATTGCTGTTTTGGGACGTTTACCTGAGGGGAAGGCGGGGGATGAGACAGTAGCTTCATCGCTGTTGGAATGCAACAGGCCGGGTCACAGGGGAATTATCAGGAGTCTACATCAATCCCTTATCAGGATGGTTTCCTGTTTGTGAGTGTGTATGCACTGTGTGTTCTCCCTGGACGATCACTTTGTGGGCTTGTGTTTACCCACTTGCCAGCGCTTCCTGTCCAGCTCAAAGCCAGCGGCTGTTTACCCAACACTGACAGGCATCCGCTAATGCAGCTGCCCGTGACAGGACAGCCCTCCAGCTGCCACTGGCCCCACAGATCCCCCACCCCAAACACACACACACACCTCTGAACTTCTGTGAGAGTTCAGAGAGACCACATATCGGATGCTAACTACCTTGTGTGAGTGAGATCACCAATTTCAGGTTGTACGGAGTAAAACAAAAGAAAGAGAAATTCATAGAGAGGAGATAGACGCTGATGCTCTTTTCTTTCAGGCTAATTATACCACTAATTCAGCTCATTAGTGCCCTACTGACTCACAGGTAATGAACTCTGACAGGCTGAATCTGTCAAACAGACAGCGGTGCACCTTTACCTGCGCATGCGCAGACGCAGACATGCATGCTCATTCATCGCAGTGCGTTAACCCTTACTTAAAGACACACATGCCTACCTTAAATCTTTACGTCTCAAATACATCTCTTGTGACCAATCAGTGATCAGATTTTGTTACATTACTATCACATGGCATTGTGTCACTGCATGTTTAAGTCTGCCAAGATAAAAAATGTTCTAAAATGAGTGTGTAAAGGTTGTTCCAAAGTTTTCAATATGTCGGTTGCTCTGATAGTTTCTTAACATAGATGGCAAAGTTTAAACTCTTGTTTTGATGCATAAATAAGTAATGCACTATGTTGCTGCTTCTCTGATTTTTCTTTTATTGCACTCTTGAAGGTGAAATACACAACAGAACAACGGCTCTCCTGTGAATTCCTCACCTGTTTTATATTATTAAAAGACATCTGAATTATGTTTAGCTTTTGAGACTGCAGTGTGTTGAGGCATTGGTTTCCGCTTCTATTGTCTTTGATGTTTTATCTAGTGTTTTGATACTGCTGTTTTCTATTTGTGGAATCATTTTTATTATTGTACAGCACTTTGGTCAATGCTCTGTTGTTTTAAGGGAGCTTTTTAAATGAATAAACTTAACTGAAACCTGTTTTAATCAACAAAATATGATTATTTATCAAATTGTTTCAGTGGATTACAACGTAATTTCGTTTCTTGTATCTCTCTGCCCAAATAAAATGCTGCAAAACTTCCACATTTTTCTCGATTAAGTATAGGGCAAAAACATGGCGTTTTGTATTTTGCACGCGTGAAAGGATCTCTAGTTGATCTACATTGGAGTGAAGGTGTAAGTGCAACTGGACTAAATATATCCAGATACGAAACACATGTTCATACACTAAACAAAAATTTGGTACATGATTTAGATTGAAACAAACTTCATTTAGAAGTTTCTAGTATATTTTGCAATTAAATTGATTTGATATAAACATTAAATTTTGAAGCAGAAAGACTGAAGTGGTATAACTATAATAGACACTAGTTATTATAACAATGTTTTTTGTTTTATGTATTTACAGTGTATGACAGGTGTACAGGAGGCAAAAAAGTGAAAGGGTTTCATATCAAAGCAAATGGACCACCAACTAAAACAGGCTGCCAATGATTCTCAAACTCACTATTTTCAGCAAAACATACAAAACTTAGCAAAAACTAAACATCACTGACAGACAGCATTCATGGGGTGAATAAGGCCACAAAGGGACAATTTTTCTCCAAGAGCTGCTCTGTTCCTGCCCACCCTCCACCCCCTTTTCTAACAAGTGACACTAACACACTAAGAACTAGTGACGCAGGCTGGATTCAAAGCCAAATTTCCTGCACAAGAACAAAGTCTTCGACTAACTGATATACTTGTCATATTAACAGATTTAACACTTCAAAAAAAGGTATTTATACAAAAAAATAATTAAACATGACATTTATTCATAGCTTTTACTGACCTAAATAAAAAAATACCCATGAAAACGCCACACTGACAGAGCAAGGGAGAGGGAGAGAAAAAGCCACGCAAATATATACACATTATTTATTCTGTATTAAATTGGACAAAAAGGCAGACTATGTGATGATTCAGGCATTAAATGCCCTCTTGCTTCATATTATCAGTCCTCCTCATAATATGCTGCGCTCTGATTGGCTCTTGTCAGCCAGTTTAATGTCAATAGTAAATTGGAAGGCTTGTTAACCTAGTTGGGACATGATTACGGGCAATGGTAGGCAGTCATGTAAAAAATAATGTCTATTAGCCTTAATCTAATCAAGAAGTCCTTTTACAGATGAATTAGAATGGGGCAGCCAATTATTTGAAACATTTGCGCAGCGCTTTCTGTCAGTGAAAGAGAGAAAGGCAAGGAGAGACAGTGACACCGAGAGCTGTTTAACATGCAGGCCATGAGTTGGCTCATATCACCGGTCTTCTCGGAGGGAAGAGGTCAGAGGCTGACCATCACAGGATCAGCTAGTTAATGCTGAAGAAATGGACCTCCGTGAATGCCTGACGGCACTGACAGGATAACGCTGGTGAAAGGAAGAAAAGGAAATGACAGAAACAATGTGTATGGTACATATTCAAATCTGAAATGTGATTTTTCTTCTTTCCTTCCCCACAAAGAGAAAGTTCAGCGAGTAAGCGGCTCATGGGACATTAATAGCCCATCGCTCTCCGCCTACGTCTGGATTTGAGGAAGAATGAAACCCAGCAGGTCTCCCCAACTCACCCCCCTCATCCTAGTCCCCAGGGCCCAATCTGATCTCAGCTTTGGGGACGCACACCTGCACACCGGCCCAGATTAAGAGCCGGGTCTAATTTGAAATCTGTTAGCTCTGCCCTTTCAGAGACCGATATCTGGCCATAAAGAGGCTCTTTTTTAGCCACTTACTGCTGAATTATTATAGGCCAGGCATTGCTCATGATGACGCATGTGGCTACGGGAGTCAGGCGGTGTGTGGAGCTCAATATCTCAGCTGTCTGATGAGGGTAAGACCCCTCTAGAACAGACTACCCTCATGTAGAACACAAAGTCTTCACTCAAAGTCCTTTTTATAATGATATCTATTGTGTATAGAGGTGTCGCAATATACCGTTATTGATGATAACCGTGATATTTAAAAAGAAATATTGATATGTTAACACTACACATACAATAATACCATAAAAAGTCCCACATAGCAGGTCACGATACTGCATCTGAATGCTGGTTGACACCAGTCATAAAATAGATGACAACACATTGTGTAGCTACTACTGCCGCACAATATCATGTCAGAGGAAGTGACAGACATAAGCAAGAAACTCGACGCATACCTGGAAAAAGTTAGCTAGTGATTCTTGGAGTTTTTGGTTTCTGTAAAAAAATAAAATAAATACAAGGTGCAGATCAACACCTTTGCTATCTCCGAGACAGGAAATGTTACATTAGGTTTTATTTGTATTGTTACAGCTTAGTTATCACAAAATTGGACTTACAGTAGTTATCATTGTATTTTTTTTCCTTTTCAAAATTTCGATAGATATCACAATAATATAGAGCACTGCAGTAAAAACATTTTTGTAAGCAAACCCGGAAGTTACCATCACATTGGTTCCCTCGACAAAAGGAAAAAAATTGTTTTCCATTGGCTTTTTGGATTATTGCAGAAAATAAGAAAATATGTACAAATCTTACACATTTGGTTCATTATGATGATCTTAATGGTTCAAGTTTTATGAATTTTGAAGCTTAAAGGGATAGTCCACCCAAAAATGAAAATTCTGTCATTAATTACTCACCCTCATGTTGTTCCAAACCCGTAAGACCTTCATCTTCGGAACACAAATTAAGATATTTTTGATGCATTCCGAGAGCTCTCTGACCCTCCCATAGACAGCAAGGATCCTTACACAATCAAGGCTCAGAAACGTAGCAAGGAGGTTGTTAAAATAATCCATGTGACATCAGTGGTTCAACCAAAACTTTACGAAGCTATGAGAATACTTTTTGTGCACAAAGAAAACAAAAATAATGACTTTATTCAACAATTCGTTTCCTCCACGTCACACTATAGCGCCATTTTGGAGAGGAGAGTATCACATACGTAAACAATGTATGCTGTTCTGTGTCAGCAGCACCGTACGCAGATACGTTGTTTACGTTGTTTCCGCTTTGATCTGAACGTAAACAATGTATTCGCGTACATACGTTGCATATGTTGTTTACGTATGTGATACTCTCCAAAATGGCACTATAGGGTGACGCGGAGAAGACGAATTGTTGAATTAAGTCGTTATTTTTGTTTTCTTTGCGCACAAAAAGTATTCTCGTAGCTTTGTAAAATTACGATCGGACCCCTGATGCCACATGGATTATTTTACCGATCTCCTTGCTACGTTTCTGAGCCTTGATTTTCTTTGCGCACAAAAAGTATTCTCGTAGCTACGTAAAGTTACGGTTGAACCACTGATGTCACATGGATTATTTTAACTATCTCCTTGTTAGGTTTCTGAGCTTTGATCGTGTAAGAATCCTTGCTGTCTATGGAGGGCCAGAGAGCTCTCGGAATGCATCAAAAAAATCTTAATTTGTGTTCCGAAGATGAACGAAGGTTTTTCAGGTTTGGAACGACATGAGGGTGGGTAATTAACGACAGAATTTTTTTTCTATTTTGGGTGAACTATCCCTTTACATACAGTACACTTGCCAAAATTAAAAAGTTAAAAACAGGCTATACTCAAACTACACCATAATCACATGACTTTAATATCACCATCATTAAGCTTTAGACAACTCTTTCAAAGTTTATCTTAAAAAAAAGTTAGAATAGTTTGCAAGAGTGCGATTATAAACACAATAGGGATATAAATATGGACTAGTGAGTAGTTGAGTTTACCTGTACCTGTTTAGCGTATTGGCATTTAATGTCCCGGACAAAACTATTCCCATTTAGCCACTTGTTAGCAACTGCCTTTTTCAAGACTGATGTATAATATGTTGTAGAATAAAATGTGAAAATATCCTGAGCTTGCGTCAACCACATACCTTATTTAATCCACTGAACCAAAAAGCCATTCAAAACACCCTACTGACTTCAGAAAAATGAAACCAGAGGTGCTAAAATTCTAACTTGTTTGCAGGTTTTGGCATACAAAAATACATCATCCCTGAAGCATATCATAATTTCTTTTGGACTCAATAATCATGCAGTGAAATATAGTGAGTGATGTCGCAAAAGCCCTACTGTGTAAAAAAAAAAAGTTTTGCGCCATTACACTCAGATAACATGGGAAAACAAGTATATCACTAACATTCACTTGGAACAAAGGGGTGTGTGCATCACGTACATAATGCATGTATTTCACACTAAGATATTCACGCTTGGTGACAGGCTGTGAATCGTCAGAATGTTGCTGAGGGTTGACAGTGTGAGATGCCAGCGAGCGCCACCCTCCCAATAAGTCACCACGAGGCGCAATTAGCAAAACTGTCACTCCTACCCTGCCTGGGCCGCTAATACAGACCGGCATCGAGTGTGTGAGGCAAGGGAGTGGGGGCTCTGGTGTCCATGGCAGCACCACACTAATTAAAAAAATGAGACTGCAACATGGCCTAGCTGCCACCAAAGAGCACTCATGCCAAAACCTATCGCCTACAAGAGAGTGTGCGTCGATGTGTGCGTGTGGTCAAACAGTTCCAAAATTAAGCCCATAGCTGTGTCTTTGAGTGACCTCATAGGCTTTTAAAGGCAGTGGAGGTGTGAATTTATCACAGGCAGTAAAAGGTTAATGGGTATGTTTAGAGATTCTCTCGGGCTCTATCATACCTAATGGCCAAGCAGCCCATGAGGCAACAGGAAGAAACTTTCCCTTTGCTTTGAAGTAAATGGTTAAATACAGAAAACAAGTTTTTATGGCTAAATAATCATTGATTTTTTTAAAACTAATTTATCTAGTTCTTAAAAGCTACAATTTTTGTATAGATTAGCAGGAATTAGCCCTATTGAGCAATAAGAACAAAAAAGAAAAATAATTTTTTTAGTCATTTAGGGATGCACATTTTTCTGTATTAACATTTTGGATGAAAATGATTAGGCAATAACTGTTATGCTAAATCAAACAACAGATAAATAGCCAACTTTAAATAAATTAAAAATAAAACACTAAAAAAATAAAATCAATTGTTGTAAATGCTACAATCGGTTTTAGGCATCAGGGTCAATCCATTTCAAGTGGTCCAATGGAGCTTGCTTGACCATTTTTAATTTTCCTCATTTGGTTTTGCAATACATAGAGGTAATTATTATAAAAAAAGTTTTTAAACTTTAGAATTGTTTTCATTTACTAAACATTAGGTGCGTGTTAATAGGGGGATATTAGATAATAATAGGGGAAATTAAATAATAGGGGAAATTAGCATAAACAAGAAAAAAAAAAAATATCGACATATATGATAAACAATATGGCATCAGTAGTCAGATTCTTTGTTTAGCCAAACTAAAGATTTTCAGCTACTTTCTTCCTGTCAGCCATGTAACGCTTTCAACCTTTAAAAAAATGTGAATGGTCCTCTGTGAATGGACCCTAAGAATGGCATTTTTCTACCATTATTTTTGACAATTTTGACAACACTGATACAGGGAAATTAGCATAAACAAGAAAAAAAAAAAAATCGACATATATGATAAACAATATGGCATCAGTAGTCAGATTCTTTGTTTAGCCAAACTAAAGATTTTCAGCTACTTTCTTCCTGTCAGCCATGTAACGCTTTCAACCTTTAAAAAAATGTGAATGGTCCTCTGTGAATGGACCCTAAGAATGGCATTTTTCTACCATTATTTTTGACAATTTTGACAACACTGATACAACATGGTAGTGTTCTGTTTACAACCATATAATGATGACTTCATCATCATCATAAAAAAAAAAAAATTCTCTCTCTTTATCTATTCCTTTTCTTTCTAGCGTGTACTTATTTGATTGCTGCTGGCCATATTTAACATTAAGATAATCAGCCCATTAATTACCCTTTGGATCATTAAATCAGTCGCTTGCAAAATGAAATTTCGAGCTCTATTACTCACTTGAGAGACCACGAGGGAGGCTTTTCATTTATCAGCCACCAATCCTGGATGCAGAGCGCACACACCAATGCCCGAGCTGTTCACCAGGACACAAGCTCGCTGAATATCAGCATTTAGCGACAAGACAACACTTCAGAGTCTCAGTGCTGAGACATGCTAATCGAGAAGACCATGAATTTCATATGCATCGGAAACAAATCATGTCGATAACTCAATATTTTCAGAGATGTAAAGAGAATATGCATTAGATTATACTCTTATTTCAGATTTCACACATTTATTATTGTTAAATGTGCTCTTATCAAATCAGATTGAAGCCAGTTGGACGGTTACAAGCTAAATCAATTCAACTGCCCAGTTAAAGACGGGAAGACAGAAAATTACACGCAACAGAGCACTGACAAAATCACATGCGTGCACGATCACAGGGTGTATAACGTAGTCTTTAAAATGCAAGTCTAATTCTACATGATTCTCAGTGATTTCAAGTATCACTGATTTTTTTATGTTTTTTTATTGGGATGAAACAGTTTCCCAATCAGGCCTCTTGAACCCCTAGAGTTTCATGAGGGAACTGCAGGGGGTTAATAAGAATCTGACAGAAATTGAATCTTTTAAAAAAAGTAAATAATAATACTTTTTATAATAATAATAATAATAATAATAATAATAATAATAATTTTTAGACAGCATTGATCAAAAATGTAAAATAACATCTTAATTTTCAGTAGCCATTAGTATTGGTCACATGATCGTTCAGAAATCATTCTAATAGGTTGATTTGGTGCTCAAAAAACATTTCTTATCAATAGCTCAAAGTTTCCATCCAGATTTTGCGCGGTTTATTATTGACAAAGAGAATATTCATAAAAAAAACATTGAGAAATTTGCTGTTTCCAGCCTGATTCCATCCAATTGGCTTTTTACCGATACAATGATTTGTGCAATGACACCATCACTAAAAAAAAATTTATTTTGTTGTATCGCAAAAAAATTTGCCCTTGAGCCGTTACCATACATAATTTCATGTACTGCGTAAATTATATAGGCTAGTAGCCTATCTGTTCCTCATCTCTTGGAAACAAAACAAACCCCATTTCTCGGAAAAAGTGTTTCCAAACAAATTTTTGCGACATTTGAAGTAACAATATAAAATGTCATGTGTCGTGTTTTTTTTGTACTTTGTTATTGTCATGTGACACCACATTTATTTGCGTTAAAGCCTCTTTTCTCGACAAAAAGTGTTTCCAAACAAATGTTTGACATTTGAAGTAACAATATAAAATTTATGCACTAAAGTTAAACGGAAAAAGATTGTGCCGACACTCTTTTTTTTGTTTTTTTACCTTATATCTTCACTGCTATAAATGTATTACACAGCAACTATTAATGTCACTAAGTAAAAGCCAGTTCCAGTCAAAAACATGAAGGAATCAAACTGAATTACACTTAGTCTATTTCAGCAGGAGTATTGAGGATGAGTAGAGAGATGACTGCAGGACTGTGTCAAGTGACTGAGGTTAATTGAGATAATATTGACCCTCTCTGTAATCTCCTCTTCCCACTCAGGGGGCCACATGGCTTCACATACATAAATAAACAGCTACATGAGGAACTATAATCGCATTAGCACATCGACAACGGGCGGCAGAAAATGCCGGATCCATATCGAAAGATTTTCGGAGAGGAGGGGAGTAATTAAAAGGTGCTTCAGGTGACTAATGAGGCCGGCGTGGAATGGGAAGTCGATATTTTGGCGGCCAGCAGTCAGCACTAATTTGTTATGATGGCTGGTGGGACTAAAGCCTCTCTGCCGATAATTACGCTGCTAAAGATGGAGGAGCAAGGAAAAGGAAAAAGCTGATTTTAGGTTTTTCCACAGAACTCCACACACATATGCCATAAGGCGGATTGAAAAAATGACAAATATCAACTGCTGGACTGCTAAGAAAATATGTTTATGTCATGGAAAAGAGTGTGTTTTCCAGGGTTCCTACACATTTTCCATTTTAAAATTTCATATTTTTCCTGTAGATTTTTATGGTTGATACACATTTACACGTTCACTGACTGCATACATTTTTTTATATTGTTATATATAGTTTTAAAATAATATTGTCACTTATCAAATTTATTCAGAATTTAAATTATTTAAATTATTTTCAGCATTATATTCAATATATAGTACAGTCATCTGTATATTACATTTCTCTGGCGCAGTGCAAACCCACTGTCACATGTTCACTGCATGCACTGGTATTCTAGAAGTGATAACATGCTTACATGATGAGAAGAAACCTAACATGCTTTATAACCTGCGTATTTTCACCTGCTTATATGACAACTGCTTGAAACTGTAATTGTGGTTTGATGATGCATGATCACCAAACAGCAAAGAAAAATCATGGTGGTACTCACTCCTCTACGCTAATGTTTTTTTTAAAGTAAAAATCAGCACCTTGTTTACATGAAGTGCAAATAATGACAGAAATGATAGAATGCATTGATTTTGAGAAAAGCCTAAACAGATACTTGTTTGAAAGAGGAAATTATGTAAATGTGTACCTGGTGGCATCAGGGGCAGGCTTTAGGCGGCCTTGAGCATTGGCTTCCCACACACTATTAGCCAACTCATTGCCGATGGCTGACATGACCTTGATGAGCTCTAGAGGCCACTCGTCCAGGTCCAAAGAGCGGACACGAGACAGGTGAGTACCCAGGTTGCGATGAATGCCTGAACATTCTATACAGATCAAAGCCCCCAGGTTCAGACTGGCCCAATCAGGGTCTAAAAAGCCAGATAAACAGACAGAAACAGTCCTTTAGTTTATATACAGCATAACCACATACATATGGCATATATAACCCTATTTTTTCCATATGGAATGATAGAGATGGTCATTCTGGGTGTTCAGTACATCATTAAATCATAATGTACATAACAAAAGGTACATGAAGATCTCAGTTTATAACAAAACTCACTCTGGGCTTCACAATCCACACAGCGCGTGTTTCCTCTCATGTTCCTGACAGACTGCAGAGCGATGGCTTCTGATTGGCTGCTCAGACGAGACTGTGGGCACATTCACGCAAATTAAAGTTTATTTGAATGGTAATGACTTATAAAGCATATTATGAAGCATCATTAGACAATTCTGGCTACACAGCAACATGTCACCCTGCATTTCATGCTGAAATGAGATTCAAAAGCAGGGAAAGAAGGGGAACTAAATGAAAAGAATAGAGCTAGAAGGTCCAGGGAAATGCAATTTGCCCTGGCCTTAGGCATAAACACACAGTGGGTTGAGAGTTAAGACTGTAGCTGTGAAGCAGGAATGTAATACTGCAAAAAGGCAATATTAGAACGAAAGTAATTACAATTTCTAAATGTGTGCATGAATGCATATATGATATACATACTGTTTAGTCATATGTACATATACAGTGGGTACGGAAAGTATTCAGACCCCCTTAAATTTTTCACTCTTTGTTATATTGCAGCCATTTGCTAAAATCATTTAAGTTATTAAGTTATCATTAACTTTGGAAAACAAACGTTTTTCTTTTATCAACAAGAAATGCAGCAGTTTAAAAAAAAATAAAAAATGAATCATGTAGTAGTTTTTTTTTTTTTTTTAGCATTTTTATTCCCTGATGATATTTTTTACTTTATACTCCCCCATCCCTATATAGAAGAGGTGTATTCAGATTACTGTATGTATGAATTGAATTTTTTGTGTAAAAAATTAACTTAAATGATTTTAGCAAATGGCTGCAATATAACAAAGAGTGAAAAATTTAAGGGGGTCTGAATACTTTCCGTACCCACTGTATTCAGTCATACAATAAGGAGGTGTATAATTTTAATTATCTTTTGGGCATGATACATCATCAGCACTTTGATAAAAAAGGATGTCAGCAAATAAGGAGGAGATCCATAGAAAATTTTAGAGAAGGAAAAAAATATACATTATTATCATCATCATTATAATTATTTTTACTTGAAAGCTTTTGTTTGTTTTATTTTGTTTTACTCGTAAGGTTAACTATAAAACTGCTTTGGAATATTCTTTGTAAAAAGTGTTATGAAAATAATTTTTGTCTTTAATACTGTGTTGGATCACATTACTTTGGAAAACAAACGTTTTTCTTTTATCAACAAGAAATGCAGCAGTTTAAAAAAAAATAAAAAATGAATCATGTAGTAGTTTTTTTTTTTTTTTTAGCATTTTTATTCCCTGATGATATTTTTTACTTTATACTCCCCCATCCCTATATAGAAGAGGTGTATTCAGATTACTGTATGTATGAATTGAATTTTTTGTGTATTTTTGCATAAATTAATGGATAAGCATCAAGTAACTGATCCATTTACTATATGTAAATTTTCTACCTTCTGTTTGCTGCTTTCACAGGACTGTAGACTCGCCAGAATCTGGCTCTCAATAGCCTGAACCCACGCGTCCCGCTCCTCATAGGACGTTGCCTCAAAATTCCAGGTCTGTCCCGTCAGAGAAACAATGATGAACTCAAAGTTGTCCTCTTGTTCTAGATCAGATGGGAGAAAAGAGTCAAGATGATTACTAATCAACAGCTACAACAACAGAGAAACCGCATTTTCCCATTGAGTAATGCACGTGATCTTTGAATATTTCGGTCTTTTTCTGTTTGTTTGTTTTGAATTTACAATTTTCTCAGTGCATCTTAATAAAATTATATGAATGAATAACTCAAACACTTTAGTTGTACTGTTCTAGAATAAAATTCACAAGGAAGGATTCTCGCCCCTGTAGAGCACCTGTTAGCTGCGGGACACACTCCGCAACCCCTGACCTGGGGGGCTTGCCCCGCGACCCTTGCCAGGATATGCCACTAATTACAAACCAGACCAGACCAGAGTCCCGATCTTTCCAACCGTGTGGCTGGTCCCATCCACAACGCTCCCTAGGCAAACTGACATATGGATCTGCTATCCAGGGCCCTGGTTCGGTTAATGGGCCAATCACGAGACAATTAGGAAAATGTGTGTGTGAGTGAGTGAGAGAGAGAGTGAGAGCAAGAGCCCCCTTTTCAAGACTTTATCTCTGGAGTTTGCGTATGGAGACATGGAAGGAGGTTATTTAACGGCACTGAGGGTCAACATTTGGAAAGTGTTAGGAACAAAAGGCCATTGACCGAGTGATCAGAGGGGACAGCAATGGAAGGGGCACGCAGATGGCTCGAACAGAGAACCTGCATTGATGAGATGTGGTGGTGTGTCACAATCAAAGGGATCCCACCCGAAACACGATCTGAGGCAGAAAGAGATCACACACTTTACACATTCTGTTTATAATTTACTCTGGAGGGGCAATTACATAATGAAGAAGTAATCAGGGAAGTAATACCCCTCCACACACACAAAAGAGGCATCCCTAAGGCCAAGTGGAAAACCCCACGCTCCCGATGGCATCTGCAGGGCCAATGAGAAACAGGAACAGGAAACAACCTGGAAACTCTGCCATTCTAGTATAAACTCGCCAATATAATCTCTCACGAACAGCTGGTATCCCTGGAAGATAAACCTACACTACCAGTCAAAAGTGTGGAATAATTAAGATTTCCTGATGCTTTGGAAAGATTTTTTTAATGCTCAACAAGGGTGATCAAAAATACAGTAAAATTGTGAAATATTATTATAATTTAAAATAACTGTTTTCTATTTAAGTATATCTTAAAATGTAATTTATTTCTGTTTGCAAAGCTGAATTTTCAGCAGCCCTTACTCCAGTTCAGTGTCACATGATCCTTCTGAAATCACTCTAATATGCTGATTTGATGCTCAAGTAACATTTCTTATTATTATCAATGATATGATGACAACATAAGTGACGGAAGCAAGCAAATACGGGAGCCAAGAGGGCTCACACTTTGTATATCCACAGTCTGAGCTTTCTCTCACGCAGACACAGAACATACATGTTCTAACCATACATTCCAGAAGGCTGTTGGCTGTAGTCTTTGCAGTGTGTTCAAAAGCAACTTTTCGGCCCAGACACAGGCAATATGATGCAACACACCAGTCAGCTTTTGTCGATACTAGTTCTTTGATGTCGGTTTGGTGTGTCTGGGCCTTAAGTGGGAAGTTCTTGCTAGAATAAGCAGTAATGTGGACCAGATTTTATGCTGATAGTCTGGCTTTGTGAATCAATCATTCATCTAAAAGCAAGTTAAAAACAAATTTATCAATTGTATTCATAGCTTATTTGTTCTTCTTCACATTAACAAGTCTTTAACCCCCATTTGTCCTTGAGAGTTCTCTTCCAGCTATACAATGTTCTAAGACAGCTCTTCGAATCTTCTCCCTGTGAGGCCATTTCACAAGTTTAATCAGCGGGAAATCTGTGCAGCCACACCATTTCCTCTCCTTCAGTCAATCGCAGGCCTAATTGGACTCCTATCATACAAGTCATATTAAAGGTCCCGCAGGGCCACGGGCCGCCCTCACCCCTGTAAAAGAGCCTTGTGTTCAAATCCCAAAATTCCTCCCTTTACGGAAAGACATGCTTGGCAGCCGGAGTGCTTAAACCTTTCTGGCCTCAGAAAAGGGATCTGTAGGAAAGAGATCTTTCCTGTTCTGGTTCAAAGGAACAAGCAGAAATTAGAAAATGTGCTCATTACAGCTAAAGTCAACTCAAAACATCAACAAAAAGTGACTGGGGAGTCTGGGCCTATTATTTATTCATTTAAAGGTTTTTTTATTAACATTTGCAAGGTTTGGGGGCTGGCGGGATCACTGGAGCATCCCAGCCTAGATTAGACCCACCCTTCAAAGGCACCGGGCCCTCTGGGGTCAGCAGCAATGTTCTCACCCTAATTAAATCGCAGTGCTGTTGGGGAGAGGGCGGTATTTGACAATTATGAAAAGCAACAATGCAGAAAGACGATATTTGGAGGCAAATATGAAGATTGGCTCCGCCTCCTCCCCTTAGCACACAATTAATAAGAAAACAATTGTGTAATACAAAAACTGCGATGATAGGGCTTCAGGCTGCCACCCCTCCCCTCTATTTCGCCCTTAAACTTTAAAATGGGGCAGCTATCATTCATCGGGTGCCTGGTACTGCTCTCAATATTCCACAAGCCACTAATAGGGCAATCATTATGTTTCGCACAATTTAGACTGAAAGTATCCAATCACTTTCAGGCTTTTCTATTCTTGCGCTGTAATATTGCAGCGGCAAGGAAATTTGTGAACTCTGACACAGGCAACCTTTACCGACAAACGGCACACAATCAACTCGGAAAGCAAGAATGCAGCGTGAACAGAAATGAGGCAGGGGGTGTTACCTCCAGACGGCAGTGCTCGGGGGTACAGTGGAAGAGTTGAATGGTTGGAAACACAAATTAACCGAGCGAAATGTCAAAGCACACAGTATTGCTTTGTGACACAGGTCATTAATTCCCATATTATCCCCTCCCCTTTCAAGCATCCAGCATTAATAACCTGGCAAATATTACAGGAGTTATTCACATCCAGGGAAAAATGGGAACAAATAAATAAAGCAGAGGAGGGGTGGAGTCATGGGAAAGGGGGCGTAGGAAGGGGAGTGGCCAAAGCACAAGTCGCCTCCCACAATGAGTCCAATATCACCAAATGACACCATCCAATTTACTGCACTAAATCATCGAAACTCAAACACGACACTTTCACACGTACAAACACGATTATGGAAGCAAAGCATCATTTTGTAATCGTTACATGCTCTAAAAAAACATAAGTGCCGTGCAGGGAGTGTTGCGGGGGGTGAACGGTCAGGGAGGACAGAAGGATAAAGCATAATCATGGGGTCTCAGCACATGTGTGAGGGGCTTGTCTGAAAATAAAAGAGGGGTACGCTGACTTCCCCCTCGGTCTGTTTTCTGGAGCTAGTTACCTTCAGCGTTGGAGGCACTGCTGTAAATGTTGCGCAGACTACCGACGCGATTTAGTTTCCATGCCCTACGTTTGGCTGCATCCGATGACAGGCAGAGGAATAGGTGGAGAGAAAGAAAAAAAAAAAGACAAAAAACAAATGACAGGAGTGGAGAAAGTAGAAGAGCCACAAAGATAAAATATTTGGGAAATGAACAGGAAGTATCACAGAAGTGAAATAGAAATGACTGAGAAAGGCAGGGTGAAAACAAAGGATGAACTGCAGTCAGCAGTTAAAAGTGCAAATGTTCAAACAAATTAGAATTATACAGAAATGTTTCATTGGCTAATGAAGTCATTGGGTTTGAAGCAGGGGTTGAAAACACATTGCATTAGGTTAAAAAGGCATAATAATGCACCGTTTGAGTGGAAAACTGCAAGACAAAACAGGTTATTTTCCATGTTATCAAGTAGAGTGTCTAAATGAAAAATAAAGATGAATTAATAAATGTGTGCATTTCATAAAATATGAAAAAAAAAGAGTAAAGAGTGTTTTTGTCAACTATGGCACTTTTGGCCCTGTAGACATTAGTATAATTTCTCCACTAACTATGTCTAATAGTAAACATAAATGCATCACAAGATTCTAATTTTATCTTAATGTAAAATTCCCACCACCATGCAATTCCAACACACCAAATCATGCACTGTCTTTAACAGCATTCTGTGATGGAAATGACAATGGTGTAAGTGACGCATTGTAACATTTGCATAACTTGACAAATTTACAGTCTGACTGGAAATGTTCACAAAAATACTGTTCACGTTATATTTACTTTCTTAGTAAAAACACTTAAATACTTGAGATGACATGTTTATATATAAACTTCGATAATCTTTATGCATTTTGTATTTGCACATTTTATAATCGATGTGTTTATTTCACCATGCGTTTGTTTATTTCACACTGTTTGAATGTAATATTTGTAATGGATTTTCATATTTTAAGACTGAAAGTCTTGAACTGGGACATGGGTAAAACAAACAAAGAAAAAACTATTAAAAGTACTTAAGAGAGAAAAAGGTGAAGGCATGGTGAAAATTCCCAAGAAGGTTTAATTTGACCAACATATAACCGAAAGAAAATACTAACAGAAAGATGCCCCATTTTAAAATAATAATAATAAAAACTGAAATCTGTTCCCTAAAACAAATTATTCTAAAATTACTGTGATATGCAAAATCCAGTTTAAATAATTTCTTTCTCAGTTCACTGTGTTCATAGGTCTAGTCTCGTTTCTTTAAATAACTGCTAATTTCCCAGCTGTGCTGACAACTGACCTGAAGTCACTTCGGCTCAATGCAGTCTCACTCTTTTCCCCCTTAGGTCAAAGGGGACATTTGTTACACAACAGTAATCCTGGAAAAACAATCCCATCCAGTCCTTTCCATGTGCACAGCATCAGAGAGGGGAAAAAAAAACTACAATAACGTGGCCCAGAATCAAGCTATTTTCCACACAATAGACTCTGTAAAATCTGTATGCGATAGATTTACTCCGTCTTATTGTCTGCGTGCCACGCTTGATCCCCCACACAAACCATTCTTCGCCTTCTAATAACATCAGTTCCATGAATGTTGGCTCTTAATATCTCTCGCTCTCATTTGTAGGTCTTAAAAGTCATTTCAAAACGGCTTTTGCTGATCACAGAGAGCAACTTTTAGTTTAAGATATAAATGGTCCTTTTTCCATACCATTAGGAAGCCATAAGACCATCTTCACTTTGTTCCTGTCAGTAACAGCACAGAGCTGTTCACCTGCAGAATGCTTTAATTAAACGTTGCAGCCACGTGCCAGACCGATTCCAGCTGAGGACACCTGTGAGGCCCCGCCATCTTCTGGAATGTCTTTCTCTTTCTGGCTGCTGCTTAAAACGTATCGCCTTCCTGAGGTATCCATGTCTTTGTGCGATCATCAAGGCATCCATGAGCCTCCCCGCTGTCCCTGTGCAGTGCAGAGCCCACCGCGTCTGCCTGATCCGGTTTCAAAGGCTCTCACATTCTCCTGCTCTCATCAAACGTAGTAATTACTTAACAAGGGCCACTTAGGGCCCTACAGCTCAGCGGTAATTGATAAACTGTGATCGTCTGTGCAGTAAGTTTGCCATTTGAGTGGTGGGCTTTCAGCGGCCCTCTGTGGGGGAGATGCGAGGAGTGTAAAAATGCACGGCATGCTGGGATCCATTGATCTTCAGGGGGATAAAAGAAGAACGTGTGTGAGAAGACTTTGTCTCGGTGAAAGGAGAAAAGCAGGTGAGCTGAAATTAGAGAAAGACCCCTGAACTGCCATAATGTTAGCTGAGAATCATCAGCATGTTGAGATTGTGTGCATTCAGGGCAGTGGCGTAACTTTGCTTTGAAAAGTGGTGGGGACACCGTGCAACTCATTTTGCTAGTTTTTTATTTAATAAACTAATTTACTTGGGGACTGGGTTTAGAGTTGGACAAACTTAATTTTTGCTTTTCAAAAATACATCGATGTACCAGGGGCGGTGCCAGAGAATTTTGAACGCAGGTGCTGAGGGGGTGCTAGATCATTGACAGAG